>NC_041385.1:320798590-320804719 GCF_002162155.2 Triticum dicoccoides | reverse complement strand
TGCATGCTCTAACTTGGTAGGGTTATATTGCTCATATCGTGCATATGGTGTCTTTCATTGGCATGTCATTTTGTTAGTTTAGACATGCTTTGTGTGAATGCCACCTGTTTAGTGTGTAATTACCATGTATGTGAATTTTGCAATGCCATCTTGTTGCAAGACATTATATATGTGGTTATGAAGTGCTATCTTGTTGCAAGGCATTATGTATGTGAATTATGAAAGGCAATGATGTTTAGCCAAGCGTCATATATGTGAATTATATCATGTCGTCCTTTTTTGGTATTACTCATTGCATTTGTCGACAATGTTTGTATATTCAACTGCTCTTCCTGTGCATCAGCCATTTGAATTGGTGATGGAGAAATCTGAAGTGAAAACAAGGTCTTCAAAGCAGACAATGCTACCTGCTGAAGCATATATCTTGCTGGTTACAAATAGCTCCTTAGAGGAGGATTCAAAGGCAGATGACCAGTCCTATTATCCCCTTGAGGTGTATGTTCAAACTTGGCAGGATTATATTACTCATATCATGCATATGTTGTCTTGCAATGCTTAGTTTTTACATCATATACATAATATTGAATGCCATCTCCTTAATTGACACATCATATATGCGATTTCCCTCTGCTCACTTGCTTAGTATATAAATCATATATTTGAATTACATCATGCCATGATGTTTACATAGACAGCATGTATCTGAATTATGGCATGCCAACCCATTTTCCAAAGACATAATATAGTTATATCATCTCATCATGTTTATATAGTCATCCTATTTTGAATTATGCCATTCTATCTGTGGACTATATCATGCCATCATGTTTCGTCGACGGCATGTTTGTGAATTATGGCATTCCAACCACTTTAATAGACACATCGTATAGTTATATCATGACATCATGTTTACATAGTCATCATATTTTGAAGTATGTCATTCTATCATGTTTAGTTAGCCATCATACATGTGAAATTGTGTCATGCTATCCTGTTTAATTAGCTATCATATAGTGCAATTATGCCATGCTATTCTGTTTGGTTAGACAACATAAATGTGAATTATTTCATGCCATGTTTTCTTTCCTACTATCCATTGCACCTGTCTATCTTACAATGTATGTACATTCAATTACTTTTCTTGTTTATCGGCCATTTGAATTGGAGGGGTGATGACTGTATCTATGGGAGTAAAAACACGGTCTTTAGAAAAGATCGTGCTACCTATCAATGCAGATAGAACCACATATGTACTTGCCCAAGAACCAGCCCCACCACACATAACCCAGACTCAAGCAGATTGTACCCCTACCCAGTTGGACAGAGAACCAGCTACACCCCTTCTAACCCCAACCCCAGCAGATAGTAACCCAGTTCTAGTTGACACAGCACCGTCTCCACCACAGAGCACCCAAACACAAGCAGTTAGTAAGGCAACTGTAGTGCCCAAAGCACGAAGACTACCACTCCGTACCCCAAGTCAACACTTAAAGCAGAAGAAGAATTGTTCTGAGGTTAGGTTCCGTAGCTATGGTTCATACTCCTTTGCTCTTGCATCATTGTATTTACTCATACCAACTAATTTCAAATTTGAAGGATGCAATTGAAACTGCAATGGCGCAACAGGTATGTTTTAAACCTGTTTCTTTAAAGTGTTTGCTGTTGTAACTTGCTCTATGTTGATTTCAGTTTCAATTCCATAAACTGTTATGTTCTCATGCCATGCACATTACAAGTGTTGTTATTTGTTGTGTAGTTTCCCACACTTATATTCTGTCTATGTTGCTTTGTCTTAAATAGATATGATTCAACTGTCTCTATCTTGATTTGGCAACATAAACTAGAATGATATAGAGCATATAGTGACCGTACTACATAGATATCTGTTTGTTTCATGATGTTATCCTGTCCACCTTAGTACTGAACTAGTTTACCAAAATGAGTTTCATATACAACATGGTAAACATGTGATGTGTTCGTTTGTTTCTCTTTTAGAATGCGGATAAAATATTGGAGAAGAGTACCCCGTTATGAAATGGTAAAGGAAGTAATGTAGATAAGGTTCAAGATAGTGAGACATCCCTATTGGTCTCCAAGAAAGCTGATAAAAACTAAACTAAATATACTGAGACAACCCCAAACTCATGTCTTGATGTAGTGTTCGACCTACTGGCCACTATTGCTGGCACCAGCTCTTCGAACTCACTTCCTGAATCAGTTAGGCTTCTTGAGTCTCAGCTTCAAGTTGAAATACATCGATCAGATGTTTTGCGACAAGAAGCCGAAGGACTGAGGAAGTCCCTGCAAAATTCAGATGCATACTTTCTAGTGCAATAGCAAGCGCTGGAGGATTTAAGCGCCAAACAAGAGAAATAATAATCTTCCTAAGCATCTTGCCAGCATTATGGGTACCCAGGATATTGTTTCTTGAGCTCTTATGAAGTGGTTTCAGTTCTGGACTTGTTTTACTGCGGAGTTTATTTGCACTGGCCGCGAACTTTGACAACCAGTGTATGTGATATGCTGCTTTGTTCCCTATATTTGCACTGGTGGCAAACTTTGATGCCCAGTGGATGTAATATGTGTAATAGTCGTGATAGCCTAGCATAAGTTGCTTGCTTATTTATTTCCTTGTTGTCTTGTTTATTTGTTTGCTTGTAGTCAGTGCAGTTCTTTTTCCGTGGTTTGCTAGTGGCTGCAATAACCTATTTTTAAAACTAGGCCACAATAACCATGGGTTACATATTTACTATTGTGACCATGGGCCTCCTACGGGCCATAGAAGCAATGGGCCTTCTACGGGCCATAGAAACAATGGGCCTTCTATGGGCCGTAGCATCAATGGGCCTTTTACGGCCATAGAAACAATAGGCCTTCTACGGGCCGTAGCATCAATGGGCCTTCTACGGGCCGTATGATCGATTGGACAAACATGGGCCAATAAAGGATCGCATTATGGGCCTTAAACGGGCTAGAGTTGGAATTGTCCATTCATGGGCCGACCATAACGGATTGTCGTTAATCGGTTGTATTTGATGCCGCTATGAAAACGGCCCAACGGATTAACGGGCCACAAACGAGCCGACTGTAACCACGGGTTGAATTTGACCCACGGGCAGAAAAGGCCAGTAACGAGCCGTAGTTAACCGAATGCTGCAAATGAGCCCAAGAATAAATGGGCCCTGAGAAGGCCGAAAGATAACACAGGTTGGAAACGGCACAATGGAATAATGGGCCATTAATCGGTATAAAGCGATACACTGTTCATTACGGGCTAGTTTCAACACGAGCCATTAATGGGCCAAGAGTTACAAAGGGCCTCATATGGGTCGAAAGACGTCATGGGCCATACATGGGCCAAAAGTTACAACAGGCTGGAATCATATTCGACAGCCCAGATGACGCTACTGGGCCTAATTCGGATAGGCCGTAATGGTCGTGAGTTAGCGGGCTGTAAATGGGCTATATGCGAACAGGCCATTAAGAAGCTTTCTGTGGCCCGACCCGTTACCTTTTGACCAAGTCAAACGGGCCAGCCTTTTCACTAAAATGGGCCTCCGTTGGGCCGTGCCACGTGTTGACGTATCATAGGCGCCTTCAGTCCAATGAGTGGATGACATCTATCCCAATGGTGAGCAGACATGTGGTTCCTCTGGCCATTGAGAATTTTACATGTGGAAAATCGCCATTAGTCCAGGCTGTTAACGGGTTACCAGATCCAAAACCGGACCCTATAGCTTAATGGCGACCCATTACGGTGGATTCCACGTGTCGTTACCCTTGACGAAAGCACTTCCATGACATGCCATTTATCGCCATGCAAGTGGACACTTCCGTGATGATAATTTTGCTAATGTCATGGAACACTTCTACGACAGCACAGGTATGACTATGTTGATTCTATCATAAAATCGTCATGGATGTACATGCATGACAGAAAACATGACCTACTGTGACAAACACGTATCATCACGGAAGTGGTTTTTTTGTAGTGAAAGTTGCTATAAAACGATTGTAAAACATCCAAGAATGATAATATAACAGCATGGAACAAGCAAAAAATTATAGATACATTGGAGATGTATCAGCATCCCCAAGCTTAATTCCTACTCGTCCTCGAGTAGGTAAATGATAAAAACAGAATTTTTGATGTGGAATGCTGCCTAACATGTTCATCACATATTATTTTCTTTTGTAGCACGGACATATGGACTTTTATATGGTTCAAAGTAGTATTCTAGTTTTTACATGAAGATTTCAATACTCAAGTATATCAACAAGCAACCATGTCTTTCAAAATATCAACACTAAAGCAAGTTATCCCTATCCCATTATGCTCAACCATTGATCCATTCATGAAACACATTCACATATTAGCTACATCTAATGCTCAAGTACGATCATAGTGCCCCTTAGTTGATGCTTTATAAGAGAAGATGGAGACTCAAATAAAACTAAAAATTGCATAAAGTAAATAGAAAGGCCCTTCGGAGTGGGAAGTAGGTATTTGTAGAGGTGTCAGAGATCAAGCAAAAAAAATAGAGATAAAACATTTTGGGTGGCATACTTTTCCTATCAACAAAAATGACCGAGTAGTTCCCAATACTTTGCATGCAAGATATATCATAGGCGGTTCCCAAACAGAAAATAAAGTTTATTCCTTTTTCCACCGTACTTTCACATTTGACGGCTAGCCGTATACACGGGTACCGTCCATACCAACACTTTCCATGGAATTTATTATTTGACAACATAAAGTACATTCATTTTTCACTTCGGAATTGTGCATCCCTAATAACTTTGTTGTACTCTCGTGCAATGACAAGTGAATAAACACTCATCTTGAGAATAACACATCTAGCATAGAAAAATATCAGCCACCCCCTACCGTTTCATGAGCGGTACGAGCACACAAAAAGGAAATTATTTTGAAAATTAGGGATGTCCCATACAAATTTGCTTAGAACGACACGGGAATACCGCATATAGGTATGTATGGTAGACTCATATGGCAAAACTGGGTATAAGGATTTTGGATGCACAAGTAGTACTCCTATTTAGTACAAGTGAAGGCTAGCAAAAAGATTGAAAAGCATCCAACCAAGAAACGAAAAATCACATAAGCAAGCGTTAAGCATAACTAACACCGAATAATGCACCACAAGTAGGATGTAATTTCATTGCATGACTATTGACTTTCGTGCTTGCATAGGGAATCACAAACCTTAACACCAATATTCTTACTAAAGCACAATTACTCACCAACATGACTCACATATCACTATCATCATATCTCAAAACTATTACAAAGAATCAAGTTTATTTTCTCCAATGATCTTCATGAAAGTTTTTATTAGATCCCTCTTGAATATCTATCACTTAGGGACTAGTTTCATATATTGCAACTGCTTTTGGCAAGCTCAAACAAATTTAAGTGAAGAACATGAGCATAAATTTTTTCATCTCTCAAAATAATATAAGTGAAGCATGAGAGAATTTCTTCAAAATTACTAACTCTCAAATAAGTCTAAGTGAAGAATGAGAGAAGTTCTTCAGAAATGTTAAAGCACACAGTGCTCAAAAAGATATAAGTCAACCAATAGAGCAATTCCATGGCTCAAAAGAAAATTAAGTGAAGCACATAGAGCAATTCTAACAAATCATAGTATAATTCTGGCTCTCTCAAATAGGTGTGTCCAGCAAGGATACTTGTGACAAACTAAAAAAGAAAAACAAGGAAATATTCATATAATACAAGACGCTCCAAGCAAAACTCATGATATGTGACAAATCAAAATATAGCTCCAAGTAAAATATCGATGGTTGTTAGAAGAAAGAGGGGATGCCACTCGGGGCATCCCCAAGCTTAGTTGCTTGTTTCTCCTTGAATATTGCCTTGCGGTTCCATGGGGCATCCCCAAGATTAGGCTCTTCTTACTCCTTATTCCTTCATCCATCGTGATCTCACCAAAAACATGAAAACTTCAATAACACAAAACTCAACAAAAACCTTCGTGAGATCCGTTAGTATAACAAAGTGAATAACCACTCTAAGTACTGTTGCAAACCCATTCATATTTTATTTTCGCATTATATCTACTGCATTCCAACTATGCTATGTCTTATACC
>NC_041385.1:320785040-320798092 GCF_002162155.2 Triticum dicoccoides | reverse complement strand
GAATTTGTCAAAAATAGAACAGTCTGTAGCAATCTGAAACACATAGTATACTTATGTAACTCCAAAAATTCTGAAACATTAGGAAAACGTAGGAAATTCATATATCAATCTTGTGTAAAAAAATCAGAATTTTATCACGCTTCTGTAATTTTAAACAATTTTGTCACTGGCGCACAAAGTTTCTGTTTTTCAACAAGATCAAATCAACTATTACCCAACATGATCCCAAAGCTTTACTTGGCACAAACACTAATTAAAACATTAAAAAACAATCATAACAGAGGTATAATTGTGCAAACACTCAAGACAGAAAGCAAAAGGCAAAAATAAATTTTATTTATTGGTTGCCTCCCAACAAGCACTATCGTTTTACGCACCTAGCTAGGCATAAAGCATAGATTCAAGTATTGTCATCTTTAGTTTCCAACTCCTCAATCAAAAACTTAGAATTCTTGCAAGTAGGGTCTTTTATCACTTCAACAAAATTGGGGTGAATACTAATCATCTTAAGGTCTTCTTTGTTATTATTAGAAGTTGCACCCTTGTTTTTAGTGACTTGAGTAATCTTGCCAATGTTTACGGGATTTTTTTCAATAGTTTTAGTGGAAGAAAAAGTCGTGCTTAGATTACTAAAAATTTCTTCCAACTAATCAATTCTAGTGGGGCACTCCTCTATTCTCTCGTTGAATGTGGGTTCTTTTTCTTTAAGTACTTTAAGAGCATCTCTCGCTTTTGACCCAATTCTATTAGCAAGATTGTGCATCCTTTTATCTAATTTTTAATGTTTTCTTCAGTGAGCATTTTGTTTTTAATAGTTAGAATTTCCATAACATGCTCGATAGTTTAAGTTGTTTCATTAATCATAAGAGGTGGTGAACCCACTAGATTTCCCATAGCATTAAAAGCATCTAGAGAAGGACACATCAAGAAATTCCCATCGGTAATCGTATCAAAGGACAAATCTATACCAAGTAGTGATGCCCACATAAAAACAGTGAAGAAGAACAATGGTAGATTGCTTACGAACAGATCTATTATGAGCATTGCAAATCCAATACCAAGCATCCTTTAGATTCTCCCCTCCCCTTTGTTTGAAATTAAGAACCTCGTTCTCGGGGGTACATGCAATAGAGGAAGAACTATCCATAACGACAAAAAGTGGCAAACAAAATTGCACACAAAAATAGATCTGACAAGAAAAACGGCGAACAGAAAAAGAGGGCGAATAAAACGGCAAATTTTTGTGAAGTGGGGGAGATAAAATGAGAGGCAAATGGCAAATGATGTAAATTGCAAGGAGATGAGATTTCTGATTAGGAACCAGATAGACGTTGATGATGTCTCCCCGGCAACGGTGCCATAAATCCTTCCTTGATGGCTCGTGTCCGCGTCAGTATTTCCCCGAAGAGGAAGGGATGATGCAGCACAACTACGGTAGGTATTTCCCTCAGTTATGAAACCAAGGTTATTGAACCAGTAGGAGAACCAAGCAACACGATGTAAACGGTACCTACACACCAAGAACAAATACTTGCAAACCGACAGGTAAGAAGGGTTGTCAATCCCTCTCAGGTAAAAGATAGATTGGTTTGTATGATTTTGTATAAATAGATCTCGTGATAAAACCAAATAAAATAAAGAAAGAAAAACTATAGAAATGCATTTTTGGGGTTTTAGAATAATAGATCTAAAAACAAAAGAAAATAAAAATATATCTCAAAGCGAATATGATAAAGAATAGACCCGGGGCCATAGATTTTACTAGTGGCTTATCTCGAGAAAAATGGCATACGGCGGGTAAACAAATTACTGTTGGACAATTGATAGAACTTCAAATAATTATGACGATATATAGGAAATGATCATTATATAGGCATCACGTCCAAGATTAGTAGACCGACTCCTGCCTACATCTAATACTATTACTCCACACATCGACCGCTATCCAGCACGCATCTAGTGTATTAAGTTCACGGAGAAATGGAGTAATGCAATAAGGACGATGGGATGTTGTAGACAAGATCTATGCATGTAGTAATAGATACCATATTGTTATCCTTAATAGCAACGATACATGTGTGTCTTGCTGCCCCTTCTATCACTGGGAAAGAACACCACACTATCGAACCCATCACAAAGCACCTATTGCCATGGCAAGAAAATTCGATCTAGTTGGACTAACCAAAGATTTGAAGAAGAAATACTAGGCCATAAGTAATCATGCATATAAGATATCAAAGAAACACAAATAACTTTCATGGATAAATAGATCTGATCATAAACTCAAAGTTACCGGATCCCAACAAATACACTGCAAAAAGAATTACATCAAATAGATCTCCAGGAGACCATTGTATTGAGAATCAAAAGAGAGAGAGGAAGCCATCTAGCTACTGTACAATGAACTACTCTCGCATCATCGGAGAGGCACCAATGAGGATGATGAACCCCTCTATGATGGTGTGTAGATTAGATCTGGTGGTTCTAGAACTTGCGCTGGCACGAACAGTGTTTCTTTGACTCCCCTAGGGTTTTCGGATTTTTGGGGTATTTATAGAGCAAAGAGGCGGTGCGGGAGGAGGCCGAGGTGGACACAACCCACCAGGGCACACCTGGCCCCCCAGGCATGTCCAGGTGAGTTGTGCTCCCCTCGGAGCCCCCCTCTGGTACTTCTTTGGCCCAACAGGTGTATTCTGGTCCAAAAAAATTCTCCAAAAAGTGTTGCTGCCATTGGACTCCATTTGGTACTGATATTCTGCGAAGTAAAAACAAGCAAAAACAGTAACTGGCACTGGGCACTATGTCAATAGGTTAGTCCCAAAAAATGATATAAACTTGCTAGAAAATGATTGTAAAACATCCAAGAATGATAATATAATAGCATGGAACAAGCAAACATTATAGATATGTTGGAGACGTATCAATGGTGTCTCCCCAGCAACGACGCCATATATTCTTCCTGCCACTTGTCAGCTGTGTTGGGATTTCCCTGAAGCGGAGGGGATGATGCAGTACAGTAGAGATAAGTATTTCCCTCAGTTAGAACTCCAATAACATCGGGGAGAACATTGTATTGAATATCAGAGAGAGAGAGAGAGAGTCATCTAGCTACTAACTATGGACCCGTAGGTCTATGGTAAACTACGAACACATCATCGGAAGGGCAACAAGGTTGATGTAGAGCCCCACCGTGATTGATTCCCCCTCCAGTAGAGTGCCGGAAAAGGCCCCCAGATGGGATCTCGCGAGAACAAGAACTTGCGGCGGTAGAAGAAGTATTTCAGGTGGCTCTCTGTTGGTTTCCTAATTTTAGAGAAGTTATAAAGGAGGAATTAGGCCAAAGGAGCAAAGGTGGTCCCAGGAGGCACTAGGGCGCGCCCTGGTGGCTCATGGCCACCTTCTTCGTCTTCTGGCCCTCTCCCAAATCTTCTAGGGTATCTTTTGTCAACAAAAAAATCCCCAAAAAGTTTCGTGATATTTGGACTTCGTTTGGTACTGATATTCTGAAAAACCAAAAGCAAGCAAAAAACTACAACTCACACTGGGCACTAAGTTAATAGGTTAGTCCCAAAAATGATATATAGTTGCTTGTAATTGCATATAAAACATATAAGATTGATATTGTAATTGCATGGAACAATCAAAATTATAGATACGTTGGAGACGTATCATCTGCCTCAAAGCCTCGGACATCCTGTGGAGCGTCGACTTCATAGTGCCAAGGCGCGCAGAGCCTGGCGAGCAAATCAAATCCGGTAGCACGGCTACACAGAGAACAAACATCACACAACACGGTTAGGGAAAGTGCAAAAGGCCAGCCACAAAGTGGAAAAAGGGCGCGACGACCTCCAACCGCATCTGGCATGAACGTTGCCCTAGAGATCCCTTGAAGCACGCGTTCCAGCCTCTGCCAACGTGGCATCCCACACCTTGCAACCCTTCATATGGACTTGGGTGTCCGCGACACGACCTTTGGCGGTCTCCAGCCGTCGTTGCAGGTCGTCCTCCACCTCTTGGCTCTCCCTCAATTGAGCATAGAGACCCTCAGTGATGCCCTGGTTATCAGCAAGCAGGTCGCTATCTGCCTTCAACAGCTCCTGGCAGGAGCCGGCCTCTGCACCCTTGATGCATGCCACCTCTTGCACAAGCTTCGCGGCCCCATGATCGGAGTCCACTTGGGCCTACAGCTGCTCGAAGGTTGTAACCCCGCAAAACAATAAAGAAGCCGACAAAGAATCATTTGCAAACAACTAGCTACAACATGAAGAACTTCTAGTAGACGCCTGCCAGCGACCTGTGTAAACAAGCAATCCGCTCTTCCTCCATCGTGACCTTCTACGTTAGGTCACGTGCTCAGCGATCCAAATCCACCGCACAGGTTATCGCGGCCTAGAGAGATGACATGGGACCCTCAAGCACACTACGACCCACAATTTTCTTATTGCTCGGGGGCTATTGGATAACACCTAAGATCCTCTTACCTTGATGTCGGCCCCAGCTGAAGAACCAAGATCAGCAAGAGCATTTTCCAAAGCTTGCCCCAGGGCCTCGCTTTGGCGTACACACGAAAACAGTGCTAGAAAGTTTTCCAAGCTCTCTTCTAACTGCAAGGGAAGAGACGGTAGGTCGCGACTTCCAACAAGCAGGAGCTTGGGGTAGCCAAACGGTTCGGCACCCACAGATCCCGAATTTTTGAATTATTTCTTCTCCGAGGAGGTCATGGCCACTGCAGGCGGTCGACGGCTGGTGGCCTTTTTCCTCCCCGCCATTTTCAGCCTCTGTGGAGGGATATGCGGTGACTGTGACCCCGGAGATGTGCACGCCTGGCTAGGGTCCTCCACCGCGACAAAAGCTCACTGCCACAAGGACCGGAAGACCCAGGCGCCACCTCGATGGCCCTAGGCCGTGTGGTGGCGAGGCGAGAGCACTCCTCTCGGAATGACGGGCTGGTGATGGGCTTCGCTAGAGACCGAGCGCCCTTCGGTGAAGGCGTGTCTTCCAATGTTGACCCTGGCCTCTTAGTTGCACCATCCCGACCGGCCGCAGACCGGTCCACTGAGTCATTATAGTTGCCCTCAACAGGTTGTAGCCCACGGTAGAAATAGGCTGCAACACCAATATGAGGATGCAGAGGATAGGGCTAACGCGTCAGATGCCGGAAAGACTGACAAAGGAGCAGCAAAACGTCAGAGGAATATTGACGAACACATCTCGAGGACATAATGGGGTAGCAAACGCCAAGAAACTCACCATGGGCCACAGGTTGGCCATGTTATAGGGCTCCACGACTACCTTGGGGCGGAGCTCTTCGAAGGGGAGGTCGGTAAGCAAGTGCAAACTATATTTGATCTTGTTTTTCAAGAGCTACCGCCAGAGCAGACGGTCGGGGTCACACCTCCCGCGACATTCATACATTGGAGCGTCGATACGACCCAAAGGCTGGATGTTCGTCTGCACCCAGCTGTTCAAGATCTATAGGCCGGTGAGACCGTGCCCCTGAAGACAGACAACGACATCCACAAGATAGAAAGTTCCCGGGTCAAGGTTAGTTTTTGACCGCCACTTTGGTCTCTGCTAGCAGGGTGTGTCGGCAAACTCTGGCAGCCCTGGGTTACTGGGATCATGGAAGTTATCGGGAGCTTAAAACCACCCTTGTTTCCACGACTCCGTCTCCGGGGCCAGTGCCAAGTCAAAGTAACTAGATCCGTGACGAGGCTGTAGGACGACCCCGCAACAGGAAGGGATTTTCCCATCCTTGAGGTGGGGAACACTTCGAAGAAGTACTGGAAAATGCCAAAGTGGGGCCGAACACCCAAGAAAGACTCCAAATGGGCCACGAAGCAAGAGAGGTGCAGGATGCCGCTTGGGGGTCAGGTGATGCAGCTGAAGACCGTAAAAGGCCAGCACGTCCCTGGTGAAAGAATTAAGTGGAAATCTCAGCCATTGCTCAAAAAAAAAGAAGAAAAAAAAGTGGAAATCTCAGCCCACTATTGATGAATGCTACGTGCACAACCTGGTTCCAATGAAATGGCAGCCGGACCTTATCCCTCGACCAAGGCGCCATCCAACCCATATCAATGAAACCTGGATGGCGCCCCATCATCACCAATTGCTCCAGCTAGGATCGTGAGATGGAGGAGTGCTCCCAATCACAAACCCATTCGGGCGGATGAGGAAGGCGCCACAACACGATCTCAAGCGGTCCGCCTTGATCGGTTTTTCTCCAGAGGTGGAAGGGGCGGCAGCCATGACTCTTTGACAGAGGGAGGCACAGACTCCATCAATCTAGAGGGAGCTGACGGAGGACCTAGCGGGGGAGAAGAAGGGTTAGGCAGGACCCAATGTCGTCATTAGGCCATCATATTTAAATAGGTTGGCGTATGAACCATATCTGAGACAGTGCCTACGCGGCTAGTCGGCCGGCCAATGGAGCTTTTGGGCCATGTTGTGCAAGAAAAATCAACAACACTGGTGGCGAGAAGAAGGAGAAGATCACCCTACGATGATTCAAGAGACCGGATGCACGAAGAAAGGAGCCCAACGGAGGTCTTGGAGCCCAGATGCTCGTGACCTCCGCCACGCTCGAGGGCTACTGATGGGTTCCTAAATCTAGAGTGTCTGACAAAAGGAATCCCTCCCTCAATCTTGGCCAGGGCCCACCAAGCCCAAAGGGAAACATGGAACCCTAAGGAGGCGAAGGCGATGAGTGTGCTCCCCAAGATAGAGGGTGGCGGCCGAATTGATCTGATCTCCCCCATGTGTAAACCCTAGGCCTCTCTTGTCTATATAAAGAGAGACCTAGGTCATCATTTGTAATCCAATCTGAAACTCAACTCTCGATAGAAATTTCAAACACCATTGTATTCCCCTGCACGAGATATCACCTCACCATGAATAACAAGACAAAGCATGATGTAGGGTATAATTCCTTGGAGGCCTGAACCTAGCTAAATCATGTGTGCATACCCCGTCTCGGTACTTTCGGTCTTGTCATGAACCCTACCGCGGGATCTGACGGGAATTTGCTCCCTCAGTTTGAGAAACCCCAAAGTCCACCTTACGGTAGGAGGTTACTACGATACTCTCATGTTATGAGGAACTAAAAACACATGTTAACACTACGTGTTATAACAATTGATTTCAGACGATATTATCTCAAAGTATAACAAACAAGTTTGGGTCGATTCAATATGACCATTCTTCTAACGTCATACTCTCAATGTTGTTTTAGGACTATCATTACACTTAACGATATCCTAAAATCCGGAAAACATGATCACCAACAACATTGGAGCCGGTCTTAGAGGCGAGACTAGGAACCTATTCTTTACCGTCTATCATTCCACACATGCACATGTGTTTTCCACTGAATCACATATTCCAAGATCATAATAGTTATAGCATGCAATATAAACTCTTAATTATGAACACGAAAATATAATAATACAATATTACTGCCTCTAGGGCATATTTCCAACACAAAGGGGAGCCGCGACGACGCCTTCAAGAAGGATGCGACACCCATAGGCGCCGCCGCCGTCAACCTGACAAGGCCAGAATGAATTTTCATCCTAGTGAGCCCACTTCATCTCCGAGACAAAGGGCACCACCACCACCGGCTGTCGCACACTGACTACCATGTCGCCCACACGACCATGGCGGCTAGCCAACACCCAAGTAGCGAGCCCGCCCACGAGCACCATGGCTCCCACCACCACCACCATGGTTGCCGCTCCCGCATCGGAGACCCCCCACACCACCCCACCCGAGGCACGCCTCTACACCGACCAAAGATAAGAGTAGAAAGGACCTCATTCCCCACCCCTGGGTGGCCCCCAGCACAGAGACCCACCTGGGCCATCTAGATCTGGCCCCCACCGCCCTGTCATGCCGCTCCGGGAATGGGATGAGCTTCCCGGTGGCTCCACCACCAGATGGGAGGCCAGGATGATTCTGTGGCCACCTTTGGCCGCGGACTCGTCCCTCAATAGTGGACATCATCTGGGAGAGGACCAACCCTTCAGCGAATGCAGCACTTGGACCACAAGGCCGAAACGGGCCGCCTATGGTCAAGCCAATGCCGCAAAACAGCAGCTGTCACCGTAGCCGACCCGTCGAGCTGTCGTGTAGCCTGCACGCCAAAAGGAGGCCACCGCGCCTAGAGGGAAATACCACATCAGGCCGCTGATGGACGGAACAATAGCCACGCCAAACCGTTGCACCCATCCAACGCCGCCCTTCGAGCTCAAGGCGTCAGTTCAGACCAAGCACACACAGCGAGACCACCACCACCGACGTCAACCTTCAGAAAGGCCTCCGCCACCGGTCCATGCTGCCCGACCGTCTGCCAGGTCTGGAGCTCCACCGAGTCGCCCTGGAGGACGCTCGCATCCAAGCCAGGCATCGTGGCCAGTAGCACCAGCACACCTGCCCCGTCGGTTGCTGCCGCCGTGCCCCACTCCACAGCACGATGTCCTTGCCGAGCGGCCACGCCCCGCGTCACGACCTGCCACAGGAGGACGAAGAGAAGACTTCGCCACCGCCTATGTCGGTCGGACTTTGCCCGGCGGCGCCTTCGGGCGACAGCGAGGGGAGGGAAACGGGGAGGGGGATGGAGAGGTGGTGGCCAGGGTTCACCCGGCCTCTCGCGGGAGATGAGCTGGGCGAACGACCCACGTTCTGATTTCCAACCTATCCCTTCCAACACATCCCTCGTTCGTAACTTAATGTGCAAATACTTTGATGACTTGTTCATCCAAAAAAAATCTCGTGTCGGAAGAGCGCCTATCTTGTTCATAAAAACAAAGGACGTGAATTGTAAAAATTATTGTCTCAGAGTTATTTCTGTGCTCTTCAATTGATGAGATAGCAGCACACAACGAACTTCAACCGCATGTCATGTTGTATATATTACTCAGAGATACTCTAGAACCTTTGACAAAATGTGGAATCTATCATCAACAACATAAGGTTTGCATAGGAGAGGCTTTCCTTTTTATTTTTGAGAATGGTCACCAAGGGCATTCCCTACCTAAATTTCCGTTGCAAAAACCTCCTGAACGAGCATAGATGTTTATAATAAGGACGAGGCATAAGAAGAGAAAGCAATGGGAGATATAGGTTGTGTTCGGTTTCTCTCGGCTCCTTTAACTCCGCTCTGGGAGCGGACCACACTTTAGCTAAATTTGACGGAGCTGCCAAAACCCAGCTCCCCAAATCCTCAGAGCGGAGAAATACCGAACAGGGCCATAGTCAGTCAACTAAAGCACTGCACTCAGGCGTGCGCATGGTTACCCTGGCAACGGTCATACGAACGCCCCAAGCCAGTGCGTCGTCGCGGCGCACCCGCCTCAAGAGAGCAAAGTTGCTCCCAGAAGGCTCCAGTCTTGCCATTCTTTCACACGTTCCAGCAGCTAGTACTAAGCTTGAGACACTTATTTTAAAATGGAGGGAGTAGCATATGAAGGTGGACACGTTTTCAGAGTTTTGCACAAGCCGAAAATCCCTCAAAAACTTTGAAGTTTCAACGATGAAACTTACGGTTGTTGCATCTTAAACTGCCAAGTTTCAACCAATTTTACCGATATGATTTTAAGCAATTTTTCCTGTCGGCCATAGACACAAAATAATTAATTTTTATCGACCACTCATACTAAGTTTCAACGTTGAAACTTAACATATATTTTTAAAAGTCATCAAAATATATTCAAAATGGATCTTATTTGAAAGCGCTGGTCATGAGAAATACGAATATGAAAACCGAACTCAATTTGGATTTTCCTCTAAAAAATATAAAACATTAAAAATTGAAAGCCAAAATAAAAAGCGGGTACCAGGGACATGCGTGCCCCTGCACTTGCCAACTAAGCAATTTTGATGAATTGATATAGAATTAAATTGAAAACAGATGATCGAGTATCATATTATGATACCGCATCATAATAAATCATGTGCTATTATTGTCATGCATGACAATAAATAAGGTTTTCTATGATACCAACATATAATACTATGCAGTATTGAGGCATAATCATCGATATCATATGTATGATACTCTCTAGCCTTAGGTAAAGGTGTGTCTTTTTTCGAGGTACCAGTGGGAGTTCGAAAAAGACTGGACTTTTATCGATCCCGGTTCTTCTGGCAGAGTGATGACCCGAAGAGAAAGTATAGACTCGCCAAATGGGATATTATTTGTCAACCGAAAGACCAAGGGGTCTAGGTTAAGAACAAGATGTCTTCTCAGCAAGTGGCTGTATAAGCTATCCGTAGAGACGGAGGCCACGTGGGCGCAGATTCTGCGTAATAAGTACCTTCATTCCAAAACTTTATCCCGGGTGAAAGTGAGGCCGACGGACTCGCCTTTTTGAAAGGACTAATGAGAGTTAAATCAGTCTTTTTCAACAGGACAAAGTTTATAGTCGGAGGCCACGTGGGCGCATATTCTGGGAGGATACATGGCTAGGGGAAACACCCCTCGCGCTTCAATATCCTTCCCTTTATAGCATTGTTCAACGAAGAGATGCTTTCGTTGCGACGGTACTTCAGTCCACTCCTCTTAATATCCAATTCAGGAGAACACTTGCTGGAAGTTTTGGGAAGCTTGGCTCCATCTTGTGAGACGACTGATGGATGTGCAGCTCTCTCAACGACCAGACCAGTTGTGCTGGAATCTAACTAGGAATGGAGAGTTTACGGTTAAATTCATGTATCTGGATGTTATAAACTCTAGCTCTCTTCCTAGTTCGAAACATGTTTGGAATGTCAAAGTACTGTTGAGAGTTAAAGTGTTTATGTGGTTTGTACACAAGCAAGTCATTTTAACTACTTAACAAAACGCAACTGGATTGGTTATACAAGATGTAGTTTTTGTGACTGGGATGAATCCATCAAACACCTCTTTCTGGACTGTCCGATGGCACAAAAATTATGGCGGACCGTGCATATAGCTTTTAATATTACTCCTCCGAATAATATCAACACGTTATTTGGGACGTGGCTCGACGAGATAGATTCCGAATCAGCGAGACACATTCATGTAGGAGTATGTGAACTATGGGCAGTCTGGAACTGTAGAAATGATTTGGTTTTTAACAGCATAACAAATACTCATTTTGGCACGTTATCTTTCGAGCCAGAGCGTTGATCCGTATGTGGTCGCTACTCACTCCAACGGAGGCCAGGGAGCGTTTGGTTACTGGATCTATCCGATGGGAGATGGCAGCTCGGGCTATTTTCAACCGATTTGGATGGCGGTCATGTAATAGGATACGCAATTAGTTTTCCAATCTTTCTTTTGCTACCCGGTTGTGGCTTTACTTTTATCCTTCTGCTCTTTGTGAGTTTTTTGGTTCGTTCTTTTTGAGACTTCAAAACCTATGTTGAACTTATTTGCTTTTTAATAAATGTGGCTGTATGCATCGTTCTGATGCAGAGACCGGGGATCTCCCTTTTTCTAAAAAAAGCTAAAGGTGTGGCTGTATAAAAGACTCTTTTCTATGGTTGGTGGGAGTGACATCACTACTTTGGGAAGCCACCTATCATTTCCGAAGTGACTGGAATAAGGAGAGTGCAAGGTGGAAGTATGTGTCAGTCGAGCTTTTTTCAATCTGAGGTAGCACATTTCAATTTTACAATCCCTAATTCGTTTTAGCATAACACCCTGATCTCACATCAGTCACCAAGCTATGATACTGCTGATATTTTGTGCATACAGCAACCGCAAAATGTGGTATCTGTTCAGTGATTTTATAACTCATATGAGAGTGACCCGTCCAATAATAGATGAAAAAGGTTCCCATCATCCTAATGCATATTCGTACGCAACCGAGGAACTGACTTCTATTTTAACCCCTTTTTTATCTCCCATGAGGCAAGTGCTGGAATCAGCAGAGGTGTGTTAGCATTAGATTCCCAGCATATGCCGGCCACCAACAATGGTAATGAATACGCTTAATGCACGCAGTATGGACTTGTCGCACATCACTCCGTCCACCACTCTAATGACATCATTCATTTCGCTAGCAAACAGTTCCATCGATGTGGAGATGTTTATAAATGTGAATACTTTCGTTTGGTCTAAGCCCCACGTACATATGATTAACTATCTCTAATCAAATTAGAGTAGGTTCGCCTTGCATCTTCCCTGGTTTCTTCTCCCCCATACCTGCTTGATTTTCTGTAGATATTTTTGTTAGTCTCCGCATAAAACAAAAGCCAATGTATATAAAATAACTTAAATAATTTAAACCAATTCGATACTTTTCCCTTGTCCTACTCATTTTTGTAAAACAAAAAACCCATCCATTTATGCAAAGCATCATCTAGCGTTGGATGGAAGGATCAAATTAATTATGGAAAGTAACTTTTTTTTATGGTTTTCACTATAGGATGAGTATCTTCCTTTACGGGATTCCTCCATGACGATAGGTACGCTTAGAACTCAAACTATAGAGCTTAGCTCATACTCTCCACGTTCGAAAAAACTTGTCCGAAATTTGTCCTTCGAATGGATGTATCTAGTACCAAATTAGTGCTAGATACATCCATTTTAGGGACAAACTTTTCTGAATGGAGGGAGTATATCTTTTCTTGTGGATCCCTTCATTGAAGATAGCTCCTCATAAAGATGAAGGCATCCCGGGGGGAGACTCCGAGGAGTATTATGGCTACATACGAGTAAAGATTCCTCCATGAAAATCAAGTCTTCCTTGTCTTAGGACTTGGGGAACAACCCTATCTTGTTCCATTTTTAAAAAATGATTTGGATCAAGTATCTATCTATGTATATCTTTTATTGAGGGACTAACAATTGACACCTCTCCTCTCCTCCGTGCGGGTCGCCTCCTCGGCGACGTCGGCCATGGCCGCCTCCGGCCCCTCTGCCCTCTCGCCCGGCCACCCACCTCCCCCACCCCCTCCTCCCCCCTCCGCCGCCGAGCGTTGGCGCCCTCGCCTCCTATCGGGATGCGCTATTGTCTCCTGCGGCAGCTTCAATGCCCGCGGATGCGGGGCTTGCGCCGGCTGCTGGGTCCCTTCGTCCGCGTATCCGC
>NC_041385.1:320766864-320784916 GCF_002162155.2 Triticum dicoccoides | reverse complement strand
CCTCCTTATCCTCGCCCTGCGCCTCTTCGACGCCATTCGCCATCCCAGTTCCGGTAGCTTCTCCTGAGGAAAGCGAGGGGCGGGTGCTTCAAGTGTTTTGAGCCGGGGCATCGCATCGCCTCCTGCAAGAATCTTCCCCGGTGCCTCTTGTGCGGTGCTGAGGGGCACAAGGCGAGGTGGTGCTCCCCTTATCCTCGGCCGGCCCCAGCTCCCCGTCCGCCTCGCATTTCTCGCTCCACGCCCGTCCTTCCGCCTCCGCCTCCCGGTACGCCACCTCCGTTTGCGGGTTGGATCTCTCCTGATCCTCATCAGGCAATGGAGGCCCCGGCGGCAGATGTGAGCGTTAGGAGGGGTCTGGTGGTGGCGTTTGCTCCTCGGACGGCCGCCTTGGCCGACGCTGAGCGCCGGCTCTCCAAATGCGGGGTGGTGGCCATGATGATCGGCTTCTCCCCCAAGTTGCCGCTCCGGGAGGTACACATGGCTTTGGCCTCGGCCTTTCGCGTCCAAGACGAGGCGATGAAGGTTTCCTTGCGGGCCACAGGCGAATACCTCCTCATCTTAGACGATGCCCGTGTCCGAGATGAAGCTGTCAGGAGGCAAGGTGCTCTACAGATTGGAAGGGTCTCGTTCATGCTGGTGCCCTAGTCTCGGTTCCGTCGTGCTTCCCCAGCCTTGCTCCCTTACAAGGCCAGGGTGGTGCTGGAAGGGGTCCCGGAGCATGCGTGGAACCTGGAGAGCGTCGCCAAGCTTTTTGATCCGTCCTTCATCATTGACAGCATCAACCACGAGACCCGATCGGAGGAGGAAACAGGCTGCTTGTGGCTGTGGGTGTGGATGAGCAATGTGGAGCTGTTGCGCACTCGCAGAGTTCTGCAGCTAGAAGAGCCTAGAGAGGGTGGCTCGCCGGATAGGCACTTCCCGGAGCTCGGCCTCCTGGAGGAGACGCTGGAGCTATGGGGACAGGTCAGCCTGCTGGGCTCGCCTGTTCTACTTCACCTCGACCACGTCATCGACTTCACCAATCCTCCGTCGTCGAGCCCGGACAGCAACTTCAGCGACCACAGCGACGTGAGCGGCATGCCCTCGGAGGTGTCCTTGACCCCGGCTTGGCCCGCCAGGTGGGGGTATCACTGGTACATCTCCTTCGAAGACGATGACTTCCCCCCGCCACCTCCCAGGGTGCCTGCACTTTCGCCTCTTGGCACTCCGGTGAACCGAGATCCTGGCAATGGCGGTGCTGGTGGCAGCAGCGGTCGCGTGGCTGGAGGCGGGCATGGCACGGGCGACTCTGGAGCAAGTAGCAGGCGGCGCCTCTATGACCCACGCAGTGTGGGATCGTCCTCGGACAATCAACATGGTGGAGATGGCCGGAGTTGTGCCGGTGGGGGCGCTGGGGCCGCCAGGCAGATGGCTGCAGCAGCTCATGGACCCTGACCTAACGGGTGCTCCTACTTCAGGCATAGACCCGTTTGTGGGTTTGAATGGCGGGTCTCCACTGCTGGGTCAACCATTGACGCTGACAGCCGAGGTTCTGGTCTCTGAGGCACTGACATCCGAGGCTGCACCTCCCTCTGCGGGATTTCCTCTTGCTCGCAAGCCAGGCTACACCAATGGGAAACTTGGACAGAGGCGTGCGTACCTCCTCTGAGCCGGGCAGGGGATGGACTGATGGTAGCCTGCTAGATGGAATATGCTGGGAGATGCCAAGTGGAGATGCCCTCCCTTTGCTGGATATTCCAGAATCGTCGGTGGGCCTGGGCGTGCTCCCGGATCAGGCCTCCCGCGCTTCATCGGCTTCTCATGGGCTCGGAGAGGATGGGGGCTGGTCCTTGCTGCTTCGGATGGGCCGGCTCGTGGAGGCCCACCTGATCCCTCTCCTCACGGGCTGGCGGCCCAGGAGTGCAACCCCGCCAGCAGGGCACAAGCCTTCCTACCACCCCCTGACGAGTTGCCTGCATCACGGGACGTGGTGGAGCTGTTCCTCAGTCAGATGACTGAGCGGTCGCCGCCCCCAATCCTCATCTCGCCTTCACCGCCACTCGCCCCCACCACCCTTGCTGCCCTAGGCAAATCGCGCCATCCCGCTGCAGCGGAAGCCAGTGAGGGGGCCGGTCTTCGAAGCGGCGGCCGGCTGGCCTCCAAGCCCACCGCCGGGATGCCGTCCTTGGAGAAGGCGCGGCTCGTGCTGCTTAGGAAGGAGGGATTCTACGCTGGCGATAAGCCACCAACGGAAGATGAGCTGTTGTGCTACAAGGATCTTTACAAGAGTGAGCTGCCGCCTGGGTTCATTGCGGCCATAAAATCGCTGGTCTTCGCTGCTGCGCCCCCAGGGAAGAAGAAGGATGAGAAGCGAGGGACGATCCCTGTCGCGGTCGCCTCTCTGGGCTGAGTGCTTCGCCGCTGCGAGCTATTGTGGTTTATTAGTTTATCATGTTAGTCTGTTTCTTAGTCAGGTTGGGGGCTTGACCCCGTCAGGTAGCTGCTGTTGGCTGCCCATCAGTTCAGTTTCAGTCGTCTGCCGCTGTTTGCTTCTCAGCCCAATTTCAGTGTGTTCTTTCTGAATCGTTGTTTGTGGTTCCAGTTGGGGCCGGGTCTTGCCATGTTGGTTGTGCCAGAGTCTCCCTAGTTTATTATGGATGTTGCTCTTCTTAATTGGAATGTGAGAGGGCTTGGTAGCCCGGCTAAGAGGAGGGCTGTGTCAATTTTTGTGGAGCAGATGAGATGTAACATTGTGTGTCTCTAGGAGACCAAGGCTGCTGTGGTTGACAGAGACTTCATCGCTGAATCCATTGGACAGGCTTTTGCTGACAATTTTCTCTACAAGGAGGCCGAGGGGTCGCGAGGAGGCATTTTACTTGCGAGCTCTAATGCATTTCAGCTCTCTCTGATCCCTGGGGGTGTGCGAGAGTTCTCGATTACTGGAACGATTACTGACAGATCCAATGGCTCCTCGTGGTCGATCATTGCTGTGTATGGGCCGCAATCTGATGAGGATAAGATCAGGTTTATGGATGAGTTGCGCCTCATACAGCATACGCTGTCGGACAAGTGGATGATCTTGGGTGATTTTAACCTAATTTGCCACACCCGCGAGAAGAACAACACCAATGTCAATCTGCGCATGATGGCCAGGTTCAGGATTTGATTGATGCGTTGGAGATGAAGGACATGCCGCTGTCGGGAAGAAGATTCACTTGGTCAAATGAGAGAGAGCACTCAACTCTAACTCGGATTGATAGGATCCTGGTATCTAATGAGTGGGAGAATTCCTATCCTCAATATAACCTCTCACCGGCTTCCACGGCTATTTCCGATCACTGTCCGCTAATCCTGAAGAAGATGGAGGTCCATCGATACAAGGGGTTCAGATTTGAGTCCTTCTGGCTGAGTGCTAGGGGAGTTCAGGAAGTAATTTGGTCAGCTTGGGCTAAGCCGGTGCGTTCCAACGATGCATTGTGATCCCTACACACTAAGCTCTCAAGAACTGCTGCAGCACTCAAGAAGTGGGACAAGGATCATCAAGCTCATAATAATTTGGCGTTCAACATTGCTAACGAGGTTATCTTCAACCTTGATCTTGCCATGGAGGAGCGGGAGCTCTGGGAGGCTGAATGGGAGTTGCGTAGATTTCTCAAAGCCAGGCTGTTGGGCATTGCTGCTGTGGAGCGGGCTCAATGGAGACAAAGGTTGTGGCTTACCAAGATCAGACTGGCAGATGCAAACTGCAAGTTTTTTCTCCTTAAGGCTAATGGGCGCAGAAGGAAGAATTTTATTTCTAAATTGGCTTCACCTTCGGGGGAGGTTTCGGATCATGGGGATAAGGCCAAGCTCATTTTTGACCACTTCAACTCCTTGCTTGGAACTGCTACTACTCCAACGCTCAGGATGAATTGGGAGGCATTGGGCATCCCGTCCTTCAATCTGCAGCACCAGGATTCTCTGTTCAGTGCAGACGAAATCAAGAAGGTTGTATTTGATTTACATGGTGAAAAGGCTCCGGGACCGGACGGTTTCATCAAGGGTTTCTTTAAGAGATTCTGGCCCTTGATCTCTGACGACATCTGCAATGCCCTCAAGCAGTTTCACCAGCTGCGCGGGGATCAATGGAAGCTATTGAATTCTGCCTTGATAGTGCTTTTGCCTAAGAGAGTGGACGCAACCAGAGTTGGAGACTACCGCCCCGTAAGCCTTATGCATAGTGTTGCCAAGCTTGTTTGCAAGGTGCTTGCGAATCGTCTTGGACCGGAATTACACCGTCTGATTTCCCATAGCCAGAGCGCTTTCATAAGGGGAAGATGCATCCAAGATAATTTCATGTATGTCCAAAGTGCGATCAAGAGGAAGAAGCCGCTCCTATTTCTTAAGTTGGATATTGCCAAAGCGTTTGATTCGGTTAGTTGGCCTTATTTGTTGGAGGTGTTGGAAGCATTTGGTTTCGGGCAGCATTGGAGAGACATGATTAGTATTCTGCTGGCTTCGACTTCCTCTCGGGTTTTGCTCAGCGGAGCCCCTGGTGTTCCTTTTCTGCACAAGAAGGGTTTGAGGCAAGGCGACCCCCTGTCCCCAATGTTATTCATACTCGCTTTGGACCCATTGCAGCGGTTGTTTCATAGGGCTACTGAGGAAAGCATCCTCTCCCCCATTCCAATGAGGGCTGCCCGTCTTCGCACAAGTTTCTATGCGGATGACGCTGAAATTTTTGTGAACCCTTGCTGTCGTGAAGCGTATTCTCTCAACGTTTGGAGAGATCTCTGGGTTAAAGATTAATGAAGCCAAATGTGTTATCTACCCAATATAGTGCAATGATCTGAATATCTCTGAGTTGGTCCAACAGTTTGGAGGGCCGGGAGGCTCCTTTCCGTGCACTTATTTGGGCCTTCCCCTCTCCACCCGCAAACTTAGACGGATTGACCTTCAACCTTACTTGGATAAAAGGGCTGCTATGTTAAGAGCTTGGAAAGGAAGGCTTTTGCAACGAACCGGGAGGCTGGCTCTCATCAATTCGGTGGTCACTAGCACGGTGACCTTCTTTCTGACGATCTTTGCACCTTACAAGTGGTTCATAATTATTATTTTGACAAACTAAGAAGAAACTTTCTGTGGAATGCCGACGAGGAAGCTCATGGGGGCAAAT
The DNA here is from genome assembly GCF_002162155.2 of Triticum dicoccoides. NCBI lineage: Eukaryota > Viridiplantae > Streptophyta > Magnoliopsida > Poales > Poaceae > Triticum > Triticum dicoccoides. Next base: position 320,779,782 of record NC_041385.1, on the reverse strand, counting down.
GTTTGGTAAAGTGGAAGCGAATCTACGCACCCAAAGCAGTTGGAGGACTAGGCATCAAAAACATTTCCGCCTTCAGCACGGCCCTGCGGCTGCGCTGGCCCTGGTTTGAGTGGGACGCTATGGATAGACCGTGGAAGGGGACTCCTACACCGTGTGACGCTGCTGATCAACAACTCTTTCAGTCATGCACAAAAATTACTATTGGAAATGGAGCGAGAACCACTTTCTGGACTGATCGTTGGATGGATGGAGTGGCACCTATGGAATTGGCACCTGGCCTCTATAACATGGCGAAACACAAGATGATTTCTGTGGCTGATGCTATTCGCGAGGGTGGATGGATGAAGGGGCTGCAGCGCATGGCCTCGGCTGAACTGCTGTAGTCATTTGTTTCTCTTTGGCATAAAGTTCAGCAATTCAGCTTAAATGGAAAGGAGGATAAGATCACTTGGAACATCTCGGCCAATGGGAACCACTCAGCCAAGTCTGCATATGAGCAGCAATTCATTGTGCGTATTCCAATGTCGCGCTTATTAAAAGTGTGGAAGGTGAAGGCTGAATCTAAGGTCCAATTCTTCATCTGGACCCTTATCCAGAACCGCCTCTAGAGGGCTGATCGCTTGCAGCGTAGAGGATGGGAGCATCAGGCCACTTGTTGCGCCTGTGATCAGGTCCTTGAATCGGCTAACCACATCATCCTGGGTTGTCCATTTGCGAAGGAGGTTTGGCACCTGATGGCCAATCAGTTCAGTAATGCTGCGACGGCTGCGCTCCAATCCTCCTCTATCAACACCTGGTGGGATAAGACGTTCAAACTAAAGAAAAAAGGAGTAGTGCTGGACGAGTGCACGGGGGCTGTGTACGTGGCTTGGAACCTATGGAACGAGCGCAACAGGCGGATCTTTCAGAATTAACGGCGCTCTGCCGCGGGGGTATGTTCTTTGATTAGGGATGAATTAGGCCTCCTGAAGGAGGCATGGGAGTAGTACCTTTTGTTCTCGCCAGGATGCATGTTGCATCTCTGGCTTAATGTTTTGCTTTCCCGGCTAATTCTCTAGTTCGTTGTACAGTTTTCCCTCTCTTAATGAAAAGGCAGAGCACCTGCCATTACGGTCAAAAATATATATCTTTTATTGCATCTCCGCGTGTTGATTTGTGTGTTTCCCTCATGTTCTTCTCGATTTACCCTTATGTTCTTTCTCAAATTCACCTTTCATACGTGAAGATTGGACCGCCATATGGCTTGGTCCTATATCATTGCCACATCGCTGATGTGACCTGACGGGCGAATCCGGGTCCTAAGAGCATCTGTAGCCGAGCTTAGCAAACCCGCCCCCCTAAAGTTCACCGTTGTCGCGAAAGCCACTTGTCAGCTGTATTATACATACCGTCTTTGTGAAGCTCTCCGTGCATAATGCATTTCCACGTACGACAATCACAACTTGCAGCCGTCCATCTTTCCTTTTCCCACGGTCAGTTAGAGCAACTCCAATTGGGCCGCCCATTTCTTCCGCCGCCGTCCGTTTGGGTCGGCGTGGACAGAAAAGTAGGCCCAACGGGCCGACCCAAACAGACGCGCGTCCGCTTTTGTCCGCCTACCGACCCATTCCCGGCCTATTTTTGAGCCAGATTTGCGTCGGCGCGGACACAAGACGGACGCGCGCGCGCTCGCCCTCTCTCCACCCCGGGCCCGCTGGTCGGTGGCGCACACCCTCGCCCGCCTGTTTCGTCGCCGACGCCGCCGGCCATTTTTCTGATAGAAAAAGGATACATAGATAGTTCTAGCGTACATAGATAAAAGAAAAGATCAACTACTCGTCGCTTTCCGACTCTGACTCGGTAATGTTCTCCTCGGACGTATTAATGTAGGCGTCAGCATACCGCTCGTCTACGAAGTCTCACCCCGACGTTTCCCGTAGCTTCAGTTTCAATTGAGTGGCCTGCTTCCGCGCACGCTTGTCCTCCCGATAGGCGGCTCGCTCCGTCCTCCTCGTCTCCCTCTCCTTCCTCCTTTACTTGTAGAACTGGCGCTCGTCGACGATGTCGTGCGGGAAGCGTTCGTGCCACACCATCATGGCTTCCACGTCCATCTCAGCGATGGCGAGGCGACGCTGCCGCCTTCGGTGGACACGACGATCCTCGTCGGTGAAAAGCCGCGGGAGAGGCGCGAGATCCTGCACCCGCTGGCTCGACACGTCGGGAAAATTCATCTCCCGACAAGGCCGCCGGAGGCGCCACGCAGCCGCGTCGTACACGCGGGCCGCCTCCTCTGCGGTGTCGCAGGTGCCGAGGATGAGGCGTTTCTCGCCAAACAAGATCTCGGAGGAGAAGGCGACGGAGCGGCGCTCGCGGACTCCGCGAAAATCCGAAACCCCGAGGCGGCTCATCGACATGGTGGCGCAGAGGCGGCGAGGCTAGTGAGTGGGGGCGAGATGAGTGGGCGGCAGACTGAGTATGGAGGGAGCGCCTTCTTATAACGAGCGCCGGCCGCGGCGCGCCAAAACAAGCGCGTGAATCTTTCCCGCACTCTGGAGGCCAAAACCAGCGCGCGCTAGGCCGATTTTCCCGCGCGCGCGAACCTTTCCCGCGCGCTGGAGCGCCAAAACCAAGGCGACGACATGGCCGCTGGCATGATCTAAAACGCACGTGGTCATGAAATGGGTCGGCGCGTTGGACGCACTGCCAACCCAAATCTAAAAGAGGACGAACGCCGGGTGGGCGGCCGACCCAAACGAACAAAAAGCGGACAAAAACGTTGTCCGTTTGAGTCGGCCCGTTGGAGTTGCTCTTATTACTCTTTTCTCCCTTGGAGAGTGATAGGCGATGTGATAACAGCTTTAGGAAAAATAATACACATCACATAGCGTTGCTTGTTCCACGAGGGCATCCAATAAACCACACACATTGTCGTCTCCGTCGATGTCACACTATAAAGTCAGTCGAAACAGGTACAGCCACTCTTTAATTTCCTTGCCCCTGCCCACCCAATAGCACTACTCTACTTGGGAGGAAAAGCATAAGCACATACTACTACTAGACGCATCGACAACACAGAGCTGCACGGAACCAGCATGATGCGATCTGCTAGCAGTAGTAGGAGTAGTTGCAGTACAACTCCGTTTGCAGGATCGGCTGCTGGGGCAAGGCGGTGCCGTTGACGCCGGCGAGCGGGATGGAGGAAGCACCCATGGCGGCGGCCGCGTCGATGTACTGGATCAGCTCGGCGAGCGACTCGAGGCGCGCGCCCAGCTCCAGCGCCCGCGCATGCAGGAGCTCGTTCTCGGCCTGGACGACCGCGCACCGGCGCGCGGCCTCCTGTGCCGCCGCTGCCACGGCGCAGTTCCGGGCGCGCAGTGCTGCCGCCTCCGCCTCCAGCTCGTCCACCTGCAGCAGCTTGCGCGCGCGCGACCGCTGCGCGGACAGCCGGTTCGACTCCTTGCGCTTCCGCTTCCTCTCCTCGGTCAGCGCCGCAGGCGGCGCCCGTGTCGCCTCCGAGCCGGCCAACGACGACGTGACGGGACCAGGAGAGGCCATTTCCTTACACCACTTGATTACTTTACTTTGTTTCTTACACGAACAAATATTTAAAACAATATACAATAAGCAGGTGAACTCTCTGGTTTAACCGGGTTGGTTGATTATGAGAAGACGTAGAACCAGTAGAGGAAGACGACGGAGAAGGACTGGACGAGGACAGTGGATGTTATCATAAAAGCAGCGGCATACAAGCAGAGCTGGTCAAGAGAAAAATTCGGCAGAGTCTCCCCTCAAAAACCAAGGTTTCTTACTGTGAAATCGGACAGAGTTTCTCCTGACCAAGGGAGAATTCTCAGGGAAAATATTTGAGCAGGGTGTTGCCCTTGATTGCAAGGTTTTCAGACAGGAAATTTCGGCAGAGCGACGGCCTGAACAAGGGGGTTTCTGACTGGAAATTTCAGCAGAGTGTCGCCCTGAACAGCTAGGTTTCGTCGCAAGGATTCCAAGAGAGTAGTACTAAGCTAGATGGTAGATCTTGTATGATAAGATACTTTCACACAGAATCTCCAAGCCACAGGGAACTAAAGGTGGTAGATGCCAAGCAAAGAGGGTTCAAACTTGAAAGGTGGGAGCAGGGTGGTTGTGGTCAACAGGAAGTAAGAGCAGCAGCGTGGCGTTGCTGCTGCGAGAAAAGAAAGAATCCAAGTCCTTCCAGAGAGGGGAAAAGAGAAAGAGGGAAAAGGGAATTGGGGCTTGGACGAGGGACGCAATTTATAGGCGGGGAGGAGGAGCGTTTGCTTAGGAGTTAAGTGGGCGGGTGGGGAAGAACCAAAGCCAAAGGCGTGGCGTGGTGCGGTGCGGTGCGCTGGTGGTGAGAAAAGAGGCAGCAAAAGCAGAGGGAGACAGGGAAAGGCAAAGAACGGAGGAGCCATCCCCGCAAAAAGAAAAAAGAAAAAAAAACGGAGGAGCCTTCGGCTGCTGAAAGCCCAAAGCCAACCAAAGAGTAAATTAGAGCATCTCCAACTCGATGGTGTCATACCGACACCGAAACACCCAGACGGGACTGTGTGGTCTGGCAGTTCCCGAACGAGTTTTGGCCGACCAACAGGGCTTTCCATAGCCGTGGCAATCGGTCGGACTGACCGACAGTCATATTCGACTCATATCTGATACGGATATGGGGAGGTGCAGGCACACCTGTCACATAGAACCGACGGATAGAGCCCATGTGGGGATGCAGAGAGACCCCTGGTTCGACAGGCGCCTCCTCCGCTTCGCGCCGTGTGACGTCGCTCTAGCATGCCGTCTGAGGAAGAAGGAATCCGGCTATTTAAGCCAGATGGCGGCGGCAGAACTCTGGCCAGCCTCGTTTCTTTCTTTTTCTCCTCTCCTCCTCTGGCATTTTCATTTCCATCCGCCGCTTGCGATGTCGAAGCATCGGATCACCACCTAAGCCATGCTCACTCCGGAGCAGAGGGTCTGCCGGAGCAGATCCAGGCGAGGCGGGCTGCTCGTTTCGCCGCCCACTACTAGAAAAAGGCCTGCTAATGACGCACCTGTTTTGGCTACTAATGGCGCACTACAGGTGCGGCACTAGCATCACGCCATTAGTAATTAATATTAATGACGCACCAGGGAGTGCGCCATTAGTATATCACACGGTGCGTCATTAGTATGCCTCCTAGAGGGCCATATTTACCCATGTGCTCTGGCTTACTAATGACGCACTTGTTGATGATGCGCCACTAGTGTGTTTTTTGCAGTGCGCCACTAAAGTGCTGGGTAGTGCGCCAGTAGTATGAATATTATGGATTTTTTTCTTTCTTTTCTTATATTTGCAAGGTTACAAAACATATTACTGCACAGAATATAGACAACACAATATATAAACAACAGATTTATCGAATACAATAGAAGATTAGTCTCTGAATACAATTCATCATATTAGTCTCCCAATTTAAAATACCGAACAAAGTTAGAACATTACAAGTCTCGAGACCGCGAGTAGCGAGTTTGTCTTCACACTACAAGTCGATATCGATCATCTAAACTACCATCACATAGAAGAGAGCTGCGGTCATCACGATGAGCATAATCGCGATGAAACTGGTCTTCATCCGGTTCCTCCAACGCTCCCTCCTCTCTCCCGCTAGATAGCGCGCGTATCTAATTTCCGCCTCCACCCTAGTGGTGTACCCTTTGTAACTGTTACCGCTGAAACGGTGAACCTATCTCCGACACTCCTCCCAGTCGTCGTAGATTCCGGGAACCTTACCCTTGTACACGACATACAACGGCATCTCTATGCACTAGCCAAACAAAACGTTAGTAGCAATTCACAGACAATACATAAGCAATATATAAGTATGCAACAAAAGGATCGGAAGAGAAAAGCAACACATTAATAGCACGATCCATGATCCTACTAATAAATAGCATCGATTGCATATAAGTTGAACTGACTGTCCAAACCAAAGAGACATACAAGTTCATTAAAGTTTAATATTACAACATGAGTCAATCGACATTTCAGAACTACATGGCATCACTACTTTCGACTCGACTCAGGGACCGGAGCGTGGATGAAGCCTCCGTCTTTCGTGATGGTCCTGAAATCGCGGGCGTTGTCAGCCTGCATTTGTAGCGTTGTTTCTGTCTCACTGTTGGACGGTTGATATCTAAGGTAGAACTGCCCGAGGTACGAAGAACATCTTGATGGATGATTTCCGCAAACTCCGACTAGATGCGATAGAATTCTTGTTTGATGTCCGCGTCCTGGATTGCCGACAAGCGTGTGGCCCAACCTTTGAGATTATTTGGTAGCAGAAGGTGATTATGGTCCCGTACGATCGCCCGCATGTGATGGAGGGCGTAGTATGCATCTTTCTGACTGCCAGACGGCTGCTTGACGCAGGGGAACGTCGTATTGTGGGTGAACACGTGCTTGCCGTACCTACGAATTGTCCTGCTGAAGGTGCCTCCAGATCTGGCGTAGCCGGGGAGAACATCATCAAGAACTTTCTTGATATTTGTGTAGTCTTTCTTCGACTGACGGTCCGAGTCGAAATACGTGGCCATGGAATATTTTGGGCATAAGAGTATGAGTGTGCAATGTGTGCCACTGCACAAAACACGAAATGTTAGAAAAAAAAGAACAATCGAAATCTAAGAAATCATATGTTACGGGGCGGTGAGGGGATGACTTACTCGGGAAAGTATGGCACAAGGAAGTTATCCTTATCTGGGTTTGCCAGAATGACGCCTTCGAGTGTGAACTCGTGACTTGCCGGTCCCCAGCGCTGCCCAATATCTTGGCACGCATGTAGAAGGGGTCGACTATCACGATGTCCGGGGTCTTGTCTCTAATGATCCACATCTCCATACTCAGCAAAAATAGCCGAATGAAGGTGTAGTGTAGCGGATGAAGGTTAAACATAGCGAAGATGTCATCAAACCGCAGGACGATCGTACCCCCGATGGCGCTATCCACAAAGCCCTTGCCCTCTAGCACCTCGGCCACAAAAACCGGGTATGCCACATCATTCTCGGAGAGACGCCGCTTCTCCAAAGAAAGAACACTGTCATGCAGACTCCGCATAGCACCGGTTGTAGCATTGAGCAGATTAGTCGGTAGCATCGGCCTACCCGCCACATGCACCCTCCTCGAGATATCCTTAGGTGAAGGTGACCCGTCCTGAGCACGGATCGTACTCGGTGCCGGTTGGCTCGCACCGCCCTTGTTATTCTTTTATTTCCGTCCCTTCTTCTTCTGCTGCTATAATGGGATCGAGTTCTGCTCAGAGACCGCCTTCTTGAGTGTGTTGGGGCTGATAATATTTCGCACCTCGGCTATCTGAGGCTCGGTGAAGGCGGCAGCTGGAGGCGTCTCCTGAGAACTGAATGCTAGACAACGCCTGTTGCAATTGGGTTTCTCCGCGGTACCAGCTAGATCGCGGTCGTCTTTTTCAGGGTTGGGTTCTTGAGAAGGAGGCCCGAAGAATTCGTCACCTTACCCATGTTCGACAAAGTACTATCGACGTTGGTAAATGTACCGTCGTCGTTGTCGTCGCTGTCCGGATCCTGTGCCATATGCATGTCCGGATCCTTTGCCATAGGGATGTCCGGCATGTCTGATAGCGTTGCGGCGGTCTTGCCATGGCTTGGCGCCGGCATGACTGGCGGTGTTGTCTGTGGGGTAGTGTCCCCCGCCCCCAAATGAATCTGGCTCTTCGGCCAAAGGAGGGGCCAGCTTACGCATGCGCTGAGGGTCATCACATCATCTTCGTCGGCCCCAGCGGGTCGAATTGGAGGTAACAACTCGTCGCAGCCTGGCAGCACCCGAACCAGTTCAACCCTATAGACGGTGGGTGGCATCAGATTACCATGGAACACGGGGTTGCCCGTTTGAACGATTCTGCCCTTGGCGACATCGATCAAATCACCGCCCACGAAGTGCGGGAGAGTGCATGGAACGTCGGCGGCGCCCTGCGAAAACATGTAGGGCATCAGGGATGCCCAGCCAAAGGCAAGGAGATGAAGTCATCGGCCAAGAGGCTTAGTTACCGTGATGGCGTCGAGCTCGACTAATGTTGAGGCACCGCCAACGGCGGGCGTGCAACTGACGGAGGGGCCGCTTGCTGCCGAGGTGCCGACCGGCGTACACCCGGGTGCATTAAGCTCCAATGCCCGTGCCGGCGCCGGAGACACCAATACCGCCTCCGCCAGAGACACCAATGACGCCGCCTGCGCGTTGTGCGAGTTGCTGGCCGTGAAGCCGGGAACCGGGGGCGGCCCCTGTTGGCGCCCGCAATCCACGTTTGCAGCCCGTGAATCAAGGTAGACACAATGGCGGTGAGCATCGCTCCTAGTTGTTGTTGCACTTGCTCTTAGACCATCTTCGGAATCCGCGCCACTTGTGCCTTGAGTTCTTGAACCTTGTGCGACTGGCTTTCCGAGCTGGTCTTTCTCTCCTTTCGCCCACCAGCGTTATAGTATGACGACCATTTTGTGGACAAGCCTTTGCCGGCCACACGACTAGTTGACGCCGGCTTACTGAGCTTATCCTTGTTTTTCATTCCGTTCAACGCCCTATTTAAAGTGTTGTCCCAAGGGGAGCTCTGAGACGACCCCGCGCTACTTCTTTTAGTCTCCTGCGGAAGGAATGTGAACCATTTAGAAATTTGGCTTCATTAATTAGAATGCAACCATATGGAGCTAATTACGTGGGGGTGTATTCCTTACCAGAACACGCTCAAGAGCCTTGGTCTTCGCATCCGTGGTAAGCTCCTTTGTTATCGGGTCCTCCTTGTACCGGGCCCTGACATAGTTCCTAGTCTGCTTGTCACGGTATTTCTCGAAGCGGGGCGGTAGGCCTTGCTCGGCACGCTTCGCGTCCTCCTTGTCCCATATAGGCTCTACCACTCTGTAACCGTCGGGACCGAGTTGGTGGACCCCTAAGTTCAAGTCCCGCATTTCTTCCCCCCACTGACTTGATTCCACGGTTGCGCTGCTCTCGCACTTGATCTTGAACTCCTTGTAGTCATCTTCGCTGATCGAAGGATTTTTCGCCTTGATCTTCTAATAACTATCACCTTTGTCAATCGTTCTCTTCACCGCGCTTCTCCAAGTAGACAGGGACGTGCTCATCTTTGTGAGCGGCACTGTTCACTTTATTCCCTGAGAGGCGTTTGTTTGCAAAGTCAGCGGCGAACTTGTATCGTTCGTGCAGCTTCGTGAAGAGGAGGCTGCGCAAATTCCCTCGGTCAGGATGCCTTAGGTTCTCGGTGTTGATCGAGACGGTGCTCCGGAGACTGCACCCGAGCTGAACCGAGTACCCCTTGACTAATTCTTTGGGCGCCGTTGGATGACCGTTAGAGGACACTTCAGTAAATTCCTCCTTAACGGTGCTAAGCACGTTCGGGTGTCGATCCTTCCTTTGCCTCTTCAGTTGGCTGCCATCTGTGCGTGCGCTGCCATCATCAGTGGTGGCATCCTCGGCGGCAACATCAGTGGTGTCATCCCCGACGCCACTAGGGGTTGTGTAGTCAGGATCAGTGTCTTCCGTGGCGTCCTCATAGCGGTGAGGTTCTTCCTCCATCTCCTAGGACAACTCCCAGAATTGCTTGCCCGAACCGCTGGCCTCATCGTTGTGGGCCATGTTTCTCTCTAAATAGGAAAAAAGTTTGGTCAAAAAGTTGGTTATTGTCAAGGAACAATATCATGGTCTCATCATTTAGGGTTTGTCGACACCGAGGCATCCTAAAAGCTAAGCTTTTATCATTTAGGGTTTGTCGACGCCGAGACACCCTAAAAGCCTAAGCTTTCATCATTTAGGTTTTTATCGACACCGAGGCACCCTAGAAGCCAAGGTTTTATAATTTAGGGTTTGTCGACGCTGAGGCACCCTAAATGCTAAGTTAAGTTTTCATCATTTAGGGTTTATCGATGCCGAGGCACCCTAGGTTGACTGATATATATGGGTATCTTCTAATAATATACCCTATCAAGAAAAGGGAAGGAGAATTCTAAATTGGGCCTAATCACTTGGCTCTATTGCCACCTATGGTTTAATGCAGCAAGGATAAAGGGGCAGTTGATATTACTTAATTAAGTACTAAGATACCCCGGCCCATGCATTAGTCGCAAGTACCCCATATGTCCTATTTTTAGCAAAGTCATGCTAAAATTCACGGAAAATTTCAGCATGACCTTTGCTGAAAATAGGACATATGGAGTACCCGAATTTGCCGGAACGGAAGTTAATCGACATTCCGGCAAACTCAAGGGCCTCTCGGGGTACCTGCAAAATCATTATCCCCGCATAATGAAGTCCCCAATGGGTCATTTCAGAAGATCACAAGTAGCATCATCACAAGTACAACATCATCACAAGTACAGCAGCAGCAGAAGTGAATACAGGCATAACAGCAACAACAGCAGCTTTATTCTTCTTCTTCATAAACACTAATTGTCTAATTGAGAAATACAGCGACAGTATGAACAAATAAAAACACAAACTACACCTACATATTTGGGTACCTCTATGGTACTAACATGCCATGCTCTGCCTAGAGCTACTATAGCAATCATTGTTATACATTTCTCTGAATAGTATATATGGCTTGAAATGGCAGAACAGGTTACAGTAATTAGATGAATGAAATGCATAAGTGTCGAATCAAAACAATATAAAAAAATACCATGTTCCCTACGCTGTTTTGATACACGGTATGGGTGAAGTGAAATGACACTTCCAAAAACGAGGATACAACAATCACTGGTCCAAAATGATAATACAAGGTGGTGTTGATCTCTAAGGAGCAGCATTAAAAGGGAAGGGCGTGCGGCAAGATGCCATCAAGCTCCCAACAGCAATGGTCAGGGAGCATGTCCACATTATGCATGAGAGGAAGGCTTGTATACATTATAAAGTATGTTTTAAATATTTAAACATCGACATGATTCAGATACTGAGAAAAATATAATGGAATCATTGTTATAGGATGCAGCAGCTATGACAACTCACTGAAGTATCAGGGGAATCTTTACCTAGCAACAGAGGAGCTGTGCATGCCACTAGGATGAGCACTTTTAATTTTTTGCTTCTTCTTTTTTGGAGATAGAAGCACTTTCAGTCTCAGAAACAAAGATCACACAACTTTATAAAATCAACTTTACAGGAAGTATTCGTGTAAGGAAACATTAATAAGTATCTAAGTGTTTTCAGTTCATTTTATACAAAAGACAAACAACAACCATTTTCTTTTGCACCGGAAGAAAATGCTAGTACTATGTGATAAGCTTTAGAAAATGGAGTACTTACAACAACTATGCAGGCAATCAATCCAGGCTTCTCCCGGTGATCCAAAGCAACAAAGAATAGAAGAAAAGCGCCAATATACCAGGGAATTGCAGCCAAGAAGAACCCTAGTAAGAACCTTCAAAACAAAACCAACCTAAAGTCTTTAATATGGATTGATTGTGCTTTCATTTTAAATTTGCAGGTAAAAACGATGAACTTATAGAAATTCCTTAATATGAATATTATACCGATGATAAAAGATGTCAGTTTACTAGTAGATAGCAAAGCAGTAGACAACACACTCAGAAGTAACCATGCCAGTTTAGGATAATCCTCTGCTGATGCATCAACTTATATCTTAATCCAATTACAGTACCATTTGATCACACCATATATTATAACTATGGCCATGGGCCCTTACCAACCAGCCTAGCTCCCCGTGAAGAACACAAGAAGCCACTGTGCTTCACCAGGCGAGAGCTTCCATTCTGCAGAGCTACCAAGTGCCACATTAACAGATACCAGCTTCACTGGGATATTTGCATCCTATTCGCATCTTGCTTCAAAAGAACACAAAAGAACACATGGCCAATTTAGCCACATTGCACTGCTGACATTGAGATTGGCAATAACATAACAAATGCTGAGAGCTTCACTGGGATATTTGCATCCCAGTTCATATCTTGCTTCGAAACAACAAAAAACATCACATGGCCAATTTATCCACATTGACATTGGCAATAACATAATCAACTGAAGAGGATTAAACAAAACACAGCAATAGTGACAACTCAATAGACAATGTAGTTAATTAAATAACTCTCCAACATGCTAATATAATATCCATTATGTCCACAAAGGATGTATTTACATCTAAGCACACCAAGCAGCAGCACTCACTCCTAGTTGCATATCACAGAACGAACGAACCCCAAACCAAAAACTTCCTCTAAACAAAAGCCAGACAAATGAACCTCTACCTTGGAAGATTGTAGGAAGAAAAAAAAGAGGCAAATCTGCACGCGAGGGCGTCGTCATCGAAGACCACGCAACTGAGACGGGGAGAAGACCACACGGCTGTCGGGGAGGACCTGAGCAGGGGGAAGGAGGCAGGGAAGTGTTAGTACCTACAAAGAAACCTAGGGGGAAGGAGGGGAGGAGAGAGGAGGAATCACCTAGAGGACACCGGTGTCGAGGAGGCTGCAGGTGGTGGCGCGTCGAGGAGGTGGCACGTTCTTGCTTCCCCGAGGACAGAGACGGCGAGGCAGGGCCGGCGGCAGCGCTGGAACCCTAGCGCTGTTCCGTCGGAGCACCTCGTCGGAGCGGGCGCGGCGGTCGTCGGAGCGGGCGAGGGGGTCATTGGAGCGGGTGTGGAGTGGGCGCGCGGGTCGTTGGAGCGGGTATGGCGATGGAGGGAAGGGGGATCTGGCGAGGGAGGGATGAAGGGATCGGGTGAAGGGGGAATTAGCTAGAGGGGGAAGGTTAGTAATGGCGCACCCCCTAGCGGTGCGCCATTAGTATTTTTTTGATAGCAATGGCGCATCTCCAGGCATTGCCCCATTAGTAATCTTTTTTTTGGATAGCAATCACGCACCCCCTAGCGGTGCGCCATTAGTAAGTTTTTTTAGGATTTTTTGTTG
>NC_041385.1:320735257-320766488 GCF_002162155.2 Triticum dicoccoides | reverse complement strand
CGTCGGCGGCGGTGGAGCGGGGGAGGGTGCGGGGGTTCATCGGCGGCGGCGGAGCGGGGGAGGGTGCTGGGGGTCGGCGGCGGCGAGGGGATCTGGCGAGGAGGATAGCCATCGAGATGGAGGGGGATCTGGCGCGGGGGGTGCGCCATAAGTAACATCTTTTATTATTTTTAGTTGCGTCTAATATTTTTTTTAGAAAATGATGATCAAATTTGAAAACACTTATGAATGTGAAAAAATATGATCAAAGTTGTTATTTGAGAATATTTATGAATATGAAAAAATATCATCAAATTTGTTATTTGAAAATATCATCAAATTTGTTATTTAAAAATATCATCAATATTTTTTTGGGGATTTTTAGTTGCATTCATTTGTGAATTCGTAAAACATTTATGAATATGAAAAAATTTCATCAAATTTGAAAAAATATTCATGAGAAATGAAGGCTACAATTTGAATACAATCAATCTTAGCTAGCTATCTGTTCACAATCTTCTTGCCCTTATTTTTCGCAAATGGAGTTCTTCTCTTGAACGGACGTCCTTTAGGTAGGGTTGTCCTGCTTCTTCTTGTGGTGTATGCTGGTACTTCATCGTCGTCGTCATGTTCCATCTTCGGGTCGCCGTACTTGTCGAAGTCTTGCTCATTGGCGACTCCATCCATTCCGATGATCTTCCTTTTGCCTCTCCTCACGACAACACGACTGGGCTTTGGCGGGTCGGTAATGAAGAAGCATTGGTCTTCTTGGGAAGCCAGTACCCATGGCTCATTTTTCCCGGTGATGTTTGCGCCCGCGGTCTTGGATTTGGCTTCGGGTATAATCATGGTGATGAAATACCGGTCTTCTTTTAGGACGCTCTTGGCCCATCTGACACGGAACATCGGGACCTTCTCTCCAGCGTAGCTCAGCTCCTAGATCTCCTCGATCCTTCCGTAGTATCTGTCCTTGTCATTACCGGTGTAGGATTCCATCGTTACCCCGGAGTTCTGATAACCATCGCTCTTCATGTCCTTTCCGTCGGTGTAGAATGTGTAGCCATTGATATCGTACGCCTCATACATCATCGGGTTGTGCTCGGCGCCCTGTGACAAGGCGAATATGAGTTGTTCTTCCGCGGAAGAATCCTCATGTAAAGGTTACGAAAGAAGCTTCTGCTTGAACCAACTGGTGAAACATGAGTTGTGCTCTTTGATTATATCTCCGTCCGTCCTCTGTTGGCCTCGTTCATTGTACGTCTTCTCAATAAAGGTTTTGTGCTCGACCACCCAAGGATCGACCACGTCTATGTGTTGTAGCGCGACTAGGTTTGCTCTTTGAAAGTCGGTGAGTCAACCCTCAAAGTCGACATGCATTTCGCGGCGACCCTCACGGTGACCTGATATGTCTCCAACGTATCTATAATTTATGAAGTATTCATGCTATTATATTATCCATCTATGATGTTTTATATGCATTTATATGTCATTTTATATGATTTTTGGGACTAACCTATTAACCTAGAGCCCAGTGCCACTTTCTGTTTTCTCCTTGTTTTTGTGTTTTACAGAAAAGGGATACCAAACGGAGTCCAATTGACGTGCCAATTTTTGAGGATTTTTTATGGACCAAAAGAAGACCACGGAGCATCGGAGTTGGGCCAGAAGAGTCCCGGGCTGCCCACGAGAGTGGGGGCCGCGTCCCCCCTAGGGCATGGCCCCCTATCTTGTGGATAGCCCGGAGACCTCACTGACGTGAAACCAACGCCAAAAATTCCTATAAATAGAGAAACCTTCGGGAATTAACCTAGATCGGAAGTTCCACCGCCGCAAGCCTCTGTAGCCACGAGAAATCAATCTAGGCCCTCTCTGGCACCCTGCCGGTGGGGGCCATCATCGCAGGAGGCCATGGAGGAGGATCTCGGAGGGGCCATCATCTCCATGAAGGCCAAGGACCAGAGGGGGAAAGCCATGGAGGAGGAAGCACAAGGGGAAGAACCTCTCCTCCTCTCTCTTGGTGGCACCGGAGTGCCATCGGGAGGGGAATCATAGTCGCGGTGATCGTCTTCATCAACATCACCATCATCATCACCATCCTCATCTCTTTTACGCGGTCCACTCTCCCACACCCCGCTGTAATCCCTACTTGAACATGGTGCTTTATGCCACATATTATGATCCAATGATGTGTTGCCATCTTATGATGTTTTGAGTAGATATCTTTTGTCCTTGAGTTGATTGATTATCTAGATTGGTACGAGTTGTATGTTTTATTATTGGTGTTGTCCTATGGTGCCCTCTGTGTCGTGCAAGCGTGAAGGATTCCCGTTGTAGGGTGTTGCAATGCATTCATGATTCGCTTATAGTGGGTTGCGTGAGTGACTGAAACACAAACCCGAGTAAGGGGGTTGTTGCGTATGGGATAAAAGGGGACTTGATGCTTTAATGCTATGGTTGGATTTTACCTTAATGATCTTTAGTAGTTGTGGACGCTTGCTAGAGTTCCAATCATAAGTGCATATCATCCAAGTAGGAAAAGTATGTTAGTTTATGCCTCTCCCTCATATGAAATTGCAATGACGACTATCAATCTTGTTAACAATTGCTTAGGACAATTCCGCACACCAATCCACCATTATTACACACTCGCTATTTATATTATTTAGTGATATATTCTATCTTTATGATAACAGCACCTAGTTTTATATTTTAGCTCTCCGATATCATACAAAGCTATCCTCTTTATACCACAACACGGTTTTATTTCTTGTTTCTAGTTGGAAGCAAACGTTCGGTGCACGTAGAGTCGTATCAGTGGCAGATAGGGCTTGAGAGAATATTGATCTTACCTTTAGCTCCTTGTGGGTTCGACACTCCATACTTATCACTTCCACCTTTGGGAATTGCTACGATGATTCCCTGCACTTGGGGATTATCAAGCTCTTTTCTCGCGCCATTGTCGGGGAGCAATAGCGTGGGGTTGATATTCTCATGTGTGCTTGTTTGCTTTCTTCACTAAGTATATTTTTGTTTTTTCCCTTTTTTGTTTCTGTTTAGTTGTGGGTGAAACATACAAAAAATTTAAAAAGAATGAAAATACCAAAAAGAATATTTATTTGCCTCTCATGCCTAAAAAAGTTTTTCAAAAAGAGAAGTGATGAGAAAGTTATGCATTGAAGAAGTGAGGGTCGACCTTGAGCACTTGTGTTCATGCTCACGGAAACAATGTAGAATTTTTCATGGAAGTTTCTATGTAAATAATTATCCCATTGTATATATTCATTTTTTTATAAAAATAATGTGCCAAGCTTTGGTTTTAGTATGATAAGATTGCTTGCTTACTTTGTGCAGAACAAAAACAGAAACTTTGGCTGCAGTGCATGAATTTACATTTTTTACTGGAAAGTCAAATGGGTTTGAAAATTTTTGCACATTACTTCTGTACAAATTTTCAAATTTTAAAATTTATTTAATAATTTTTGGAGTTATAGAAGTTTCTAAACTTCTAGATTACTACAGACTGTCCTGTTCTTAACAGATTCTGTTTTCGTGTGTTGTTTGCTTATTTTGATGCACCTATGGCTAGTATGTAGGGTATGAACCATAGAGAAGTTGGAATACATTAGGTTTAACACCAATATAAACAAAGAATGAGTTAATTACAGTACCTTAAAGTGGTAGTTTGCTTTATTACACGAACGGATCTCACAAAGTTTTGTTTAAGTTTTTGTGAATGAAGTATTTGAAGAACAAGTAGTTACTGATGTGAGAAGAATAAAGAGAGACAAGAGTTAAAGCTTGGGGATGCCCAAGGCACCCCAAGTAAATATTTCAAAGGATACTCAAGCATCTAAGCTTGGGGATGCCCCGGTTGGCATCCCATCTTTCTTCTTCAACAAATATCGGTATACCTCGGTTTTTGTTTTGTTCACATTGTTTGTGCCCTTTGTGTTTTTGTTTTTCTTTAAGAATCATGCTAGTGTGAGATAGCTCTTCATTGGTTTATTGAATACTTCATGTGCTTCACTTATATCTTTTAAGTGGTCTTATAGAATTGCTCTTTGTGCTTCACTTAAATCGTTTGAGTATGTTTTTATAGAATGCTTCGTACGCTTCACTTATATATTTTGAGCTTGGATATTGGCTAGTCTAAATTAATTGTAGAATGCTCCAGGAATTTCACTTATATCTTTTGGAGTATGAATAATACTAAAATTTAAAGTGGGTTTGGAAGAGTGTCAACTTTAGGAATTAGTGATCCCACTATCTTGGAGGGTGTTGAATCTTCGTACGATATTTATGAAAGTGGATTTGGAAGAGTGCAAATTTTAGTTAGTATTCCACTATTTCAGAAGAGGTTCCAATTGAGTATGAGAACAAAGTTGCTATTCATGATGCTACTAAAAATTATTATGAGGGAGGAATATGTGCTTGTAGGAGTTGCAATAATGTCAACTTTCCTCTCTATGTGCTTAAAGTTTTGAAGTTATACTTGTTTTTCCTTCCTATGCTAGTTGACTTTTGTTCCTATAAATTGTGTGCTAAAAAATCCCTAGGCATAGGAAGTGAGTTATATTTAAATGTGCTAGTCATATTCTTCATGATGCTCTCTTTATGTTTCAAATCTTTTCTTTTATGCGAGCATCATTGAAATCATCATGCCTAGCTAAAAGGCATTAAAGAAAAGCGCTTGTTGGGAGACAACCCAATATTTACCCTTACTTTTTTGTGTGTCTACATGATTAAGCTACTGTAGTAATCATGTTTTATAGTTTTTTTTCAACAAAGTGCCAAGTAAGACCTTTGGAAAGACTTGGGTGAGAATTAATGTGATCTTGCTGTAAAAAACAGAAACTTTGCGCTCACGAGATTAGCTGTCATTTTTTACATAAGAGTGATTTTGAGTTGATTATTTTTGAAAAAGATTAATAGACAAATTACTCACGTCCACTAATTTATTTCATAATTTTTGGAGTAGCAGAAGTATGGTTATTGTTCAGATCATTACAGACTGTTCTGTTTCTGACTGATTCTGTTTTCATCGCATAGTTTGCTTGTTTTCTAGTTTCTATGGCTTATATTTCGCAATATAAATGGTAGAAATGATATGGTACATTAGGCATTATGTGAAAACAATTATGAACCTTGTCTTTTACAGTACCAAAGTGCATGGTTTACTCTTTATCATACTAACCTATCTCATGGAGTTCCATTAAGTTTTGTGTGATTGAAGTTTTCAAGTTTTGGGTGAGATATCGATATGAGGAGAATAAGGAGTGGAAAGATCTTAAGCTTGGGGATGACCAAGGCACCCCAAGGTAATATTCAAGGAATACTCAAGCTCCTAAGCTTGGGGATGCCCCGAAAGGCATCCCCTCTTTCGTCTTCAAAACTATCGGTACATCTTACTCAGAGCTATATTTGTATTCGTCACATGATATGTGTTTTACTTGGAGCGTATGTGATATGTGTTTTACTTGGAGCGTAATTTTATTTTGTTAGTATTAGCTTGCTGTTATTTAGAATAGTGCTTTGCATCTTTATTTTCAATAAAAATGTCAAGGATAGCCTTTACCATGTTTATTTTGCTAGTATACGTGTTGCTATTTGAAAACAGAAAGTTTACCGTTGTTGCAAAAATTCCTTAGAAAAGTCAGAGCATGATATAATGTTGAAACTTTTTGCATAATTAGATCTGATAATACAGTGGGAATTTTCTCGCATAATTTTTGGAGGTAGGGAAGTATTGATACTCTTGCATTCTTTACAGGCTGTACTGTTTTGACAGATTGCTGTTATGTTTGCATTGTTTACATATGTTTGTTTGTTTCATGATTCTATTTGAGGATAGGAGTATTAAATATGCAGAGGCATTTAGTATGCAATGCTGAATAATAATTCTAGTGATTTTTTACATTAGAAAATGATAAGGTTTTGCATTGGTTTATACTAACCTATCTCACGAGTTCTTGTTGAGTTTGGTGTGGATGAAGCTTTTGATAAAAAGAGAAACCATGATATGAGAAGAATTAAGGAGACACAGAGGATGCCCAAGGCACCCCAAGATAATATTCCAAGAAGTCTCAAACATCTAAGCTTGGGGATGCCCCGTTAGGCATCCCACCTTTCTTGTTCAACAACTATCGGTTAGTATCGGTTGAACCTAAGTTTTTGCTTCTTTACATGAGTTGTGCTATCCTTACAATGTCATTCTATTTTGTTTTACTTGCTGTTTGAATAAAATCATTGGGTCTGAAATTTTGAATAGAAAAGGAACCCTCCCATGGCTAGTTAATTATTTGCCTACTCAGTATCCTTCACTCATATCTTTTGGAGTAGTTTGTCATTTACTCATGTGCTTCATGTATATCCTATGAGTAAATGGGGGGAATGAATTGAATGTCATAAATCTGAATTTTTATATGTTTCATATGCTTATAGCATGGTTAGTGATGACTTCACACATAGAAAGTATGAGGCATAAAAGTTGTTGAGAGTTGGCAAACGTAGTTTTTGTCATCGTTGCAATTAATAGGAAGTAATAAGGAAAGAGAGGTTCACATACAAATATATTATCTTGGACATCTTTTATGATTGTGAAGCACTCATTAAGTATGACATGCTAAAAGAGTTGATGTTGGACAAGCAAGACAACATAATGGTTTATGTTTTCCGACATCTCAGTTAAAGTATTTTGTCATTGACCTTCCAAACATGTTGAGCTTGTCTTTCTCCCTCATGCTAACCAAATTCCTTGCACTAAGTAGAGATACTACTTGTGCTTCCAAATACCCATAAACCCAGTTTTGCCATGAGAGTCCACCATACCTACCTATGGATTGAGTAAGATCCTTCAAGTAAGTTATCATCAGTGCAAGCAATAAAAATTACTCTCTAAATATGTATGACTTATTAGTGCAGAGAAAATAAGCTTTGTACGATCTTGTTGTCGAAGTAATAAAAGCGACGGACTGCATAATAAAGGTCCACATACAAGGGGCAATATAAAGTGACGTTCTTTTGCATTAAGATTTTGTGCATCAACCCTAAACGCGCATGACAACCTCTGCTTCCCTCTGAGAAGGGCCTATCTTTTACTTAATGTTTTTACTTTATGCTTGAGTCAAGGTGATCCTCACCTTTCCCTTTTTCATTTTATCCTTTGGCAAGCTCCTCGTGTTTGAAAGATCATGATATATATATATATATCCAATTGGATGTAAGTTAGCATGGGCTATTATTGTTGACATCACCTAAAGGTGAATACATTGGGAGGCAACACAATAAGCCCCTATCTTTCTCAGTGTCCGGCTGAAACTCCATAACCACAAGTATTGTGTGAGTGTTAGCAATTGTAGAAGACTATATGATAGTTGAGTAGGTGCACTTGCTGAAAAGCTCTATTCTCTTTCTGATGTTATGATAAATTGCAATTTTTTCAATGACTGAGATTATAGTTTGTTAGTTCTCAATGAAGTTTCTGAACCATACTTAACATTGTGAATAGATTGTTACTTGATCATGAAAAGTTTTATGAGATAAGCTACTATTATGACACATATTGATGCTAGAAAAGGTGATTGAAATTATCATTGATCAAACTTGTGCACCTTCTAGCATTCACACTTCATAAATTATTTCTTTTATCATTTACCTACTCGAGGACGAGCAGGAATTAAGCTTGGGGAAGCTGATACGTCTCCAACGTATCTATAATTTATGAAGTATTCATGCTATTATATCATCCATCTATGATGTTTTATATGCATGTATATGTCATTTTATATGATTTTTGGGACTAACCTATTGACCTAGAGCCTAGTGCCAGTTTATGTTTTCTCCTTGTTTTTGGGTTTTACAGAAAAGGGATACCAAACGGAGTCCAATTGACATGCCAATTTTGAGGATTTTTTATGGCCCAAAAGAAGACCATGGAGCATCGGAGTTGGGCCAGAAGAGTCCCGGGCTGCCCACGAGAGTGGGGGCCGCGCCCCCTAGGGCGTGCCCCCTATCTCGTGGACAGCCTGGAGACCTCCCTAACGTGAAACCAATGCCAAAAATTCCAATAAATAGAGAAACCTTCGGGAATTAACCTAGATCGGAAGTTCCGCCGCCGCAAGCCTCTGTAGCCACGAGAAATCAATCTAGGCCCTCTCTGGCACCCTGCCGGAGGGGACCATCATCACCAGAGGCCATGGAGGAGGATCTCGGAGGGGCCATCATCTCCATGAAGGCCAAGGACAAGAGGGGGAAAGACATGGAGGAGGAAGCACAAGGGGGAGAACCTCTCCTCCTCTCTCTTGGTGGCACTGGAGTGCCATCGGGAGGGGAATCGTCGCCGCGGTGATCATCTTCATCAACATCACCATCATCATCACCATCCTCATCTCTTTTACGCGGTCCACTCTTCCACACCCCGCTGTAATCCCTACTTGAACATGGTGCTTTATGCCACATATTATGATCCAATGATGTGTTGCCATCTTATGATGTTTTGAGTAGATATCTTTTGTCCTTGAGTTGATTGATGATCTAGATTGGTACGAGATGTATGTTTTATTACTGGTGTTGTCCTATGGTGCCCTCCGTGTCCGACAAGCGTGAGGGATTCTCGCTGTAGGGTGTTGCAATGCGTTCATGATTCGCTTATAGTGGGTTGCGTGAGTGACTGAAACACAAACCCGAGTAAGGGGGTTGTTGCGTATGGGATAAAAGGGGACTTGATGCTTTAATGCTATGGTCGGGTTTTACCTTAATGATCTTTAGTAGTTGCGGACGCTTGCTGGAGTTCCAATCATAAGTGCATATGATCCAAGTAGGAAAAGTATGTTAGTTTATGCCTCTCCCTCATATGAAATTGCAATGACGACTATCGATCTTGTTAACAATTGCTTAGGACAATTCCGCACACCGATCCACCATTATTCCATACTCGCTATTTATATTATTTAGTAATATATTCTAACTTTATGATAACAACACCTACTTTTATATTTTAGCTCTCCAATATCATACAAAGCTATCCTCTTTATACCCACAACACGATTTTATTTCTTATTTCTAGTTGGAAGCAAGCGGTGCACCTAGAGTCGTATCAGTGGAAGATAGGGCTTGAGAGAATATTGATCTTACCTTTAGCTCCTTGTGGGTTCGACACTCCATACTTATCACTTCCACCTTTGGGAATTGCTATGATGATTCCCTACACTTGAGGATTATCATGACCCCATTCAGTGAGCCTGCCGAGGTGTCTGTTTACAGGCAGACCAATGGGGTTCTCGATGCCTAGATAATTCATGCAGTAGGAGATGCACTCTTCGGTCAGAAAGACCTGGCTATGCTTCCCTCTAGACGTGACATGTTGCGAACGTATCCTTTGATGACACCATTCATCCTTTCGAACGGCATCATGCTGTGCAGGAACGTCGACCCGAGTTGTATGATATCCTCCACGATATGGACGAGCAGATGCACCATAACATCGAAGAATGCGGGCGGGAAGTACATCTCAAGCTCGCATAGTATCACCATGATCTCTTCCTGTAGCCTTCTGAGTTGCCTCACACCAACTGACTTCCGAGAGATGACGTTGAAAAAGTTGCATAGGCCAAATAGTGTTTCACGGACGTGCGTGTCCATGATCCCACGGATTGCAACTGGAAGTATTTGCATCATCAGCATGTGACAGTCGTGAGACTTCATCCCGCTGAACTTCTGCTTCGCTGAGTCTAGGTATCTGCTTATCTTCCCCGCGTAACCGTAAGGAAGTTTTACTCCTATGAGGCAGGTGAAAAACTGATCGATCTCCTCCTGACTTAGAGTGAAGCACGCGGGTGGGAAGTCATTTCCGGTCTTCTTGGCCTTTTTGCCTTTGCGAGGACTTTCCGTGTCCTGCTTCGCCTCATCATCGTCATCATTAGCATGAAGCTCCTCCTGATGCCCATTGATTTCAAGTCTGCCCTTGCTTTCGTCGCATCTTTGGTCCTCTCTGGCATGTTGAGCAGGGTACCAAGAAGACTCTCGCACACGTTCTTCGTGATATGCATGACATCAAGGCTGTGAGGCACACGGTGGATCTTCCAGTACGACAAGTCCCAGAAAACAGACCTCGTTTTCCATACCTTCAGCAGCGGCTCTGGTGCCTTTTGCTTCTTTCCCGGCTCTGGTGCCTTTTGCTTCTTTCTCGGCAGTGGGCAATCTTTCCAATTTTTCAATAGCTCGTCTATTTCCTCGCCGCTCCTCGTACGCGGGCGTCTTCGTGGTTCGGTTTCACCATCAAACAGATCCTTGCGTTTCCTCCATGAGTCATCATCGCGAAGCCACCTCCGATGTCCCATGAACATGGTTTTCGAAGACCCGAGATGTCTATCTAGCTGGCGATACGTTGTGTTATCCATGCACCTGACGCATCCAGAAAATCTGTGGACCACCTGCCCCTGCGACATATCCGTAACCGAGATAGTCCTGCACCATCGTGAGCAGTGCGGCTCTCATAGGGAAATAGTCTTTCTCTGTGGCGTCCCACGTACTGGCTGGCGTTTTCCACAGCGTGTCTAGTTCCTCTTTCAGCAGCCTCAGATACAGATTGATGTCATTCCCTGGTTGTTTTGGCCCTTCAATTAGCATACTCATGTGAATGTACTTCCTCTTCATGCACAACCAGGGGGGAAGGTTGTACATCCACACAAACACATGCCAGGTGCTATGTGTGCTTCTCTGGCTGCCAAACGGATTGACTCCATCGGTGCTCGCGCACAACATGATGTTCCTTAGATTGTTCCCAAATTCTGGGTGTTTGAAGTTCAACGCTTGCCACTGGCTCCCATACTTAGGGTGAATCAGCATCTTGTCTTTTTTATTTATCTCCGGATCATTTGCATCATCTTCTCGCTTCTTCTCCTCCCTATTCACATGCCAACACAGGAGCTTTGCTACCTTAGGGTCCACGAAATACCGCTGTAGACGAGGAGTGATCGGAAAGTACCACACCACTTTTCGAGGAGCTTTCTTCCTCTTCTTGTATCGAGTGATGCCGCACACCGGACATATGGTAGACTCTGCGTGCTCATCCCGATAAATGATGCAATTGTTCATGCACACATGGTATTTCATGTGCGGTAAATCCAGAGGACACACGATTTTCTTCGCCTCCTCAAAACTGGTCAGGCACTTGTTCCCCTTCGGAAGACGTTCGTGCCAGAATGACATGTTCTCGTCGAAGCATGCATCGGTCATTTTGTGTTTTACCTTCATCTCCAGAGCCATGAGCGTTACTTTCACGCGGGTATCCTCGGGCCTGCATCCTTCATACAATGGATTAACCGCGTCTATCTCCAGTTGATCCAGCTTGGCTTTCTCTCGGGTGGCAGCTCTTGTGTTATCCGTCTGCTTGAGAAGCAGTTCTTGAATATGAGGGTGCTGCACCCATCCCATCGATGGTCCATCATCGTCTGCTCCAGCATCTTCATCTTCATGATCATGCCCTTCGTATGCTCCGGCATCTTCCTCATCATCATGTCCGGCATCTTCTACATTATGACTGTGTACTGCATCTACTTCGTGATCATGTCCTAGAGATTCTTCGTCTTCTCGCCTGCCCTCGCCACAGTTGTCTTGCTGCCCATCCTCATTTCTTGCCCGGCCCCCATGGACGACTTCATAATCATCTCCATCACCTTGCCACCGACAGCCATCCATGAAACCACGCAAGAGCAGGTGGTCCCGCACCTGTATGGAATCCGGATCCACAAGGCTCCTCAGCTTGCATCTTTGACACGGACATCTTATCTCCGTCTCGTTCTTTTGAAGCATCTCGGCCTTTGCGGAGCTCAAAAACCTATTCAAGATGCCTTCGGTCATCGTGCGGACCATGGTCGCCTGCGGGGTAGAGCAAAACGATATTTTAGAACCAAGAAAATATTTGGCATGACTTTGCCTAAAAATAGGACCAAAAAGAATGCATAGTGCCAAATTCTCGCTGAAACGGAAATGAATCAACATTACGGCAAAATATTGGCAACTATCGCATTTCAAATACTGGTACCTGCAAACACAAACATATATGCAACACCACAACCATATGCAACACCACAAACATACATAGATCTAGCTAGGCAATAAAAAGTGCATGTGCACGTTATTGGATGGAGAAAAAAATAGATCTACAACATAAAGAAAGCTTTCCCCTTACTTACCTATAAAAAAAGGTAATTTAACCACTTAATTTGGATGAATCTATGGTGCAAATAAGGTGAGGAGGAGGAGGCAGCCGAGACAAGCTTGGAAGAGGAGGCGGAGAGAATGAAGTGGGGAAAGTGAGTGTGTAGGTGGCTGTCCAATATATCTAGCTGGTCCCAGGTTACTAATGGCGCACCACCTACAAATGTGCCATTAGTAACCCCGGTTACTAATGGCGCACCAGCTAGTGGTGCGCCATTAGTAGTTTTGCAAAAAAAAAATGATAGTTGTGGTGCACGGGGTGAGTGGTGCGCCATTACCCATTACTAGTAATGGCGCACTGTGCCCTGGTGCGCCATTAGTATTTTTGGAAAAAAAGTTTGTTAGTAGTGGCGCACCATGGGTGTGGTGCGTCATTAGTGTCTATCACACTAATGGCGCACCAACACATGGTGCGCCACTGCTATATAGTAGTGGCGCACCACATGTCTAGTGTGCCATTAGTGTCCATATTATCTAGCCCTTTTCCTAGTAGTGGCCGACCTTCCTCCAAATTCCCCGGAGCCATTGGAGCAGGAGGAGGAGGGGGAAGACGCCGGAAGCCCGGCACATGGAGGAGGAGGAGGCGTTGCCATGTGGGCTTTGCCATGGCAGACGCAGAGGCGGAGACGAGGCTGCCCAAGTGATGGAGATGGCGGAGCAGACTGCCATCCTTGAGTCCATTTAGGATGTGGCCTACGTCGAGGTCAACCGACAGTTGATCTGACAAGAACAGGCAACGACGAAGGCACTGTTCGTCGAACTGGACGTGGACGCGAATGCAGAGGCAGAGGCGGAGGAGGTCCCGGAGCTTCCATAGGCAGAGGAGCTTCCGTACTTACCCGTCTGCGCAGCGTCGAGCAGTGGCAGAGCCACCTCCCGGCGACCCTCGGCGGATGCCCAAGCTAGTCCAGAAAATTACTTCTAAGCACGAGTTATAATCTATGGTTAGAAGGATTAGTATTTTCTTGGAGCAGGTGGCAGCTCACACTGTCACACTTAAGTCTTGCCCGGGCTGTATTCAGGGATTGGCTCCGCCACTGGCGTCGGGCACGGAGATCGTTGAGATGTCTGACGTTCAGTAGTTTTACCTATGTATATAGTATAGAGGCAGTGGCGGAGCAAGGATTTAAACATAGGGGCCCAAGAATAAAGAAAACGTAACAAATATATTGGATGCTTTTGAAAATTTATACGTTGATTGGGGCTAAATTCTTTTTTACATCTGTACTACTTAAATTTGACTTCTTGACTACCAGGAGGATTAAATGTGCCTATAATTGTTTCAAACAAATACATTATTTTCTTCTTTATGACCACAAATACAAACACAATTGACGAAAAGTTAAATCTAAATGATACAATCAATGCTGCATTTGTAATTTGCAATACGGATTTGTGAGGATAATACAAAGAAATCACTGGCCTAGTTAATTCAATCTAAATCAAGAAATTGTTGCAGCCTAATTTGGAATTTGGATAGAAAACACAGTACAAATCAACGGTGTCATAGTGGTCGCCGGGCGCAACATGATAGCTTCATCTATCGTCGCCATTGATCTGGATCGGTTGTTTATTGCCGACGGCGGCCACCGTTCGCCGAACTACCCTAGATACAATCACGCAGTGAGTCATGCGTGGTGCCGAAACAATTAATGAACTATTCAATAGTAAGCTTCCACTAAACTGGCCGCTAACCTTCAATAGTAGCCTGCCCAACTAGTAATGGGCTGTATTATGCTGATCTTGTGAGCTTCCAAGCCTTAGCGCATCGTTGGGATGGAGGGGGCAAGCTACTCCTTTTTTTGGCAATTCAGAGTTTTTATTCAAACAAAAGCATTCTTAAGATGGTCACTAGGAAGCTTGGAGTCACATCGAGCTAGCTTTCAGTCACGCTCAATGCGCAAGCGCGCTTGGCACAGAGATGAGCTTGGACATTAGCTGATCGATTTACATGCTGAACATCAAATAAAGAGAAGTCACTAACCAACTCTCCAATTTCAAGTAACAGAGGAGCCACGATGGAACGAGTAATGTGGCTAGTTTCCAGAGTTATACCATCTCGGGACAATCCAGTTCTAGTATCACATGTGTGAAGCCTCATAATTTAGCAAATAGATCCCCATCTCGCATTGATAAAGCTTCGGCTATAAGTGGATCAAAAATACCTGTGTGGGGTTTACACCATACACCTAAGAACTTTCCTTCTGAGCGAGCCGCACCACCAACACTGTTGCAATTTTCTGCGAAATTTATAGCACCGTTCGTGCTGAGCTTGATGATGTTCTCCTCGGACGGCCTGCAGCCATGTCCTGAAAGGATGATTGGGATCTCCCTTGGCAACTCAAAAACTGCAAGAGCCTCTCTAGTCCACTGGATGGAAGTGGTTGGGTCAAGCCCCTCCTTATCATGTTTTATGTGATTGCGTGAGTGCCATATGTACCACATGATGGTAATTATCTTTGTTCTTTCCATGTTCAAGAACCTGGGATCACAAAGAATGTCCTTTGCCCACGAGCTAGGGTGCAGTCCGGATAATTGAAGATCAGACCACGCATATGCTTCCTCCAAAGTGTTTTGCATGTGACCATGAAATCAATGCGTGTTGGAGATCCTCTTCCATCACCCAATAGATATTACGACTAATTTTGGCTACGTGGCACCGTTTCAAAGTGTTCTCATTAGGGACGATTCCACGAAGGACTCTCCACCAAAACACTCGTACTTTCAGTACCACATTGAGCTTCCCAAGAGCCTTGCACATCCATTGATTATTCCGTAAGGTCCCGGTGGCCATCCCTTCTTCAAGAGCTTCTTGCTCTTTTTGAGTCATAAGAGCACGGTACGCCGTCTTTGCGGAGTAGTTTCCTGACTGGTCTCATCACCACCACCATGACATAGTGGGATACTTAAAATGGCTTCAGCGTCCGGTGCAATAAAAGTGTCAAAGATCAATTGATGTCGCCATGTCCAATTGTCCTCATTGACCAAATCTAAGATAGTTTCTATAGTGCTTTGTGCCGGCTTCAATAAAGGAGTCATCGATATAGTCACTGGTATCCACTTATTTGTCCAAACTGAGATGGTAGATCCATTCCCAACTTGTTTCAACAATCCGATCTTGAGTGCTTTTCTTCCCGTGATAATAGCACGCCAAGTTGCCAAGGCCGTCTTTGGTGTAGTAGCTTGCATGAAATCACCATCTGGTAAGTAATGTCCTTTGAGGACTCGAGCACAAAGAGAGTTCAGCTTGGTCATGAATCTCCAACCATGTTTACCCAAAAGAGCAAGGTTAAACTGCCGCATATTCTGAAATCCCAGTTTAGGGTGGAATGAACATGTACACATTTCTTTTTGGTGGATTCGAGTCATAGGAAATCCATACTATCAAGAGGGGTTCTGCATTTGGAACGGTTAGGGTGGAATCAACACGTACACATTCACCTTTGCACCCTCCCTCCTTCTTGGCAACGTGGAGCACCATCTATCTTCTGATTGGGCTTATTAGAAGCACACAAGCGGTAGAACCATGCTGGGGAGCAGTACCGCTCTAGCAGTACTGCCGCACTCCAGTACTTCGGACAATGACGCTTGTTCTAGGCATTCTTTAAATGAGTGGTAGTAGGACGATAGTCCCGTGCGGTAGTACCACTCGTACAGTACTACGACTCGTGCTACTACCCCACTACCGCGGATTCAATGAACCCTAACGGGATAATCAGTAGTACCGCTACACAAAGTGGTAGTACCGCTTGTGCTGTACGACCGGCTGTCAGTGTCAAAACAGGCGGATCTCGGGTAGGGGGTCCCGATTTGTGCGTCGAAGGCTAATGGTAACAGGAGGCGGGGGACACAATGTTTACCCAGTTTCGGGCCCTCTCTATGGAGGTAATACCCTACTTCCTGCTTGATTGATCTTGATGAATATGAGTATGACAAGAGTTGATCTACCACGAGATCGTAATGGCTAAACCCTAGAAGTCTAGCCTATGAGGGTATGATTGTTGTGGCTAAACCCTAGAAGCCTAAACCCTCCGGTTTATATAGACACCGGAGGGGGCTAGGGTTGTACAAAGTCGGTTACAAAGAAAGGAATCTACATATCCGAAGAGCCAAGCTTGCCTTCCACGTCAAGGAGAGTCCCATCCGGACATGGGACGAAGTCTTCTATCTTGTATCTTCATAGTCCAACAGTTTGTCCAAAGTATATATTCCGACTGTCCGAGGACCCCTTAATCCAGGACTTCCTCAATAGCCCCTGAACCAGGCTTCAAAGACGATGGTCCAACGTGCAGATTGTCTTTGGCATTGCAAGTCAGGTTCCTTCTCCGAATACTCCAACATAGCCCTCCGAACATAGAAAACGTGTCCGGCTCTGCAAAAACAAGTACCACACACAACCGTAGAGAGTATAATATTTCACGAGTCCAATCCGTTGACAAATTTTTGTAGCGTGACATCACGCCACTGCCCGGTCATTATTCGGACCATTTTTTAGCCTGCCACTCCGTGTTTCAAGGTGCGGTTTCTTTGGCACGTCTTGTCAAAGCAGAGATTGTGTCCCCTTATCACGAGATTCTCATCAATACGGCCATGGGTAACCCAACCTTGTCATCTGCATGGCGCTTGGGGAATAGGCGAATTTCAAGGCGAGTGGGGAGGCGTGTGACTTTTACTGGCTTTATAAAGGGATAAGGATTCATCCTCTTTCACCCACGCCTTCTCCTTCCTCTGCTCATCCATCCTCGAGATCCAACGCCCAAGCTCTCACCTTCGCCGCCCAAAAAAGCTCTCCTATCATGTCCGGAACCGGAGCAGGAGGCAAGTGGATGGACTCCTCCGTTAAGGAGAAGGACATCAAGAAGCTCTGAGAGGCCGGATACTTGGCCAAGGGAATAACTCACCGGCTCCCGGCCAAAGGACAGATTGTCCCTACCCCGGAGCCCCAAGAGAGGGTGGTGTTTATCACACACTTCGTCCGTGGGCTGGGATTCCCTCTCCACCCTTTCGTCCATGGACAGATGTTTTACTATGGGCTAGACTTTCATGATTTGGCCCCTAACTCTATCCTCAACATCTTGCCTTTTATTGTCGTGTGCGAGGCCTTTCTCCGCATCCCACCTCACTTCGGCCTATGGCTGAAGACCTTCAATGTGAAGCCAAAGGTGGTGAGCGGCCAACAAGCAGAGTGCGGAGGCGCCATGATGGGCAAGATGCCCAATGTCACCTGGCCCGAAGGCTCCTTTGTGGAGACTGTCAAAGGGTGGCAGTCGGGGTGGTTCTACATCACCGAGCCGCGCGACACCATTTGGGCGGCAGCCCCCACATTTCGATCTAGAGTCCCGATGCGGCTCACCTCCTGGAAAGAGAAGGGACTGGCCTGGGGCTCTTCGGATGAGCTGACAGGGCTCCAGACGTGCGTCCAGAACATGATAAACAAGAGAATCAAGCTCGTCAACATGATCCAGGTTATGCTCGTTCGCCGGATCCTTCCGTGCCAATGCCGGACTTGCTATTTGTGGGAGTTTGATCCGGCCAAGCACCAGACCGTACTAGAGCTCTTCGACACGATGCATAGAGACATCTGGAAGGTGCTCTTCAAGGCTGGTGAAACACCACCGCCCACGACCAAGGATGGCAGGCTTAGCTTAACTCGCAAGGCTAACCCGGTAAGTTCTTTCATGTTTTCAAGGCATACCCTTTACTGACATATTTGAGGAAGGAATCTAAACCTCACTATCATTTTTTAGGCCTGGATAGAGATAGCGGAGCGGATTAACTGTCCGGCTCCGCTGCCCGAAGGCCCAGAAACCCCACATCTGACGAAGATGCTGTCTCCGGCGCCTTATGAGGTGCCAGATAAGAAGGCCAAGAAGAAGGCCAAGGGGACCAGAGATGGTCTCCGTCGCAAGGGCACTTCACACGCAATGTCCGAAGATGTCGAGGATCACTCCTCCGTTGCCGAAGACGATGAGGAGCAGGAAGAAGAAGAGGAAATTGATACGTCTCCAACATATCTATAATTTTTGATTGCTCCATAATACTTTATCTACTGTTTTGGACTATATTGGGCTTTATTTTCCACTTCTATATTATTATTGGGACTAACCTAATAACCGGAGGCCCAACCCAGAATTGCTGTTTTTTGCCTATTTCAGTGTTTCGAAGAAACGGAATATCAAACGGAGTCCAAACGGAATGAAACCTTCGGGAACGTGATTTTCTCACCGAACGTGATCCAGGAGACTTGGACCCTACTCCAAGACGTAACGGAGGCGGTCATGAGGGTGGGGGGGCGCGCCCCCCTGCCTCGTGGCCCCCCTGTTGCTCCATCGACGTACTCCTTTCTCCTATATATACCTACGTATCCCCAAACGATCAGAACAGGAGCCAAAAACCTAGTTCCACCGCCGCAACCTTCTGTATCCATAAGATCCCATCTTGGGGCCTGTTCCGGAGCTCCGCCGGAGGGGGCATCCACCATGGATGGCTTCTACATCAACACCATAGCCCCTCCGATGAAGTGTGAGTAGTTTACTTCAGACCTTCAGGTCCATAGCTAGTAGCTAGATGGCTTCTTCTCTCTTTTTGGATCTCAATACAATGTTCTCCCCCTCTCTCGTGGAGATCTATACGATGTAATCTTCTTGTTTTTCTGGTGTGTTTGTTGAGACCGATGAATTGTGGGTTTATGATCCAGCTTATCTATGAACAATATTTGAATCTTCTCTGAATTCTTTTATGTATGATTTAGTTATCTTTGCAAGTCTCTTCGAATTATCCTTTTGGTTTGGCCAACTAGATTGGTAGTTCTTGCAATGGGAGAAGTGCTTAGCTTTGGGTTCAATCTTGTGGTGTCCTTTCCCAGTGATAGAAGGGGCAGCAAGGCACGCATTGTATTGTTTCCATCGAGGATAACAAGATGGGTTTTTTCTCATATTGCATGAATTTATCCCTCTACATCATGTCATCTTGCTTAAGGCGTTACTCTATTTTTAACTTAATACTCTAGATGCATGCTGGATAGCGGTCGATGAGTGGAGTAATAGTAGTAGATGCAGAATCGTTTTGGTCTACTTGTCTCGGACGTGATGCCTATATACATGATCATTACCTAGATATGCTCATAACTATGCTCAATTCTGTCAATTTCTCAATAGTAATTTGTTCACCCACCATAGAATATCTATGCTCCTGAGAGAAGCCACTAGTGAAACCTATGGCCCCTGGGTCTATTCTCATCATATCAATCTCCATTACTTTATTACTTGCTTTGTTTTTACTTTTCCTTTTACTTTTCACTTTGCATCTATCTATCAAAAATACCAAAAATATTATTTATCATCTCTATCAGATCTCACTCTCGTAAGTGACCTGAAGGGATTGACAACCCCTAATCGCGTTGGTTGCGAGTAGCTATCGTTTTGTGTAGGTACGAGGGACTTGTGCATGGTCTCCTACTGGATTGATACCTTCGTTCTAAAAAACTGAGGGAAATACTTACGCTACTTTGCTGCATCATCCTCTCCTCTTCGGGGAAATCCAACGCAGTGCTCAAGATGTAGTAGAAATCCATTCCCCCCTACAAGGGGGTGAAAGAAGAGGACGACCTCCACACATGCGGAGACCGAGGCGTCCAAGAAGGGGAAAGCTTCCTTTCCAGGCAGCTCCGCAGCGGCCACCAACAACAGCTGGGAGTGGGAACCCAGGAAAAAGCCCCTGGCCAAATCATAAGTATCCGAACACATTCATGTATCTGGCCTCTTTATTTTACTATTTTAATGTGCTAATTTACGCATTTGCAGACCGACTCGGTCCAACATCGAGCTATCCTCCTCTTCAGAGGGATCACTGGACCCGTCGGCGATGGACAGCGGGTCCCTTCTGGTGGCCTCCTCCCCCAAGGCCGTGGGCAACACCGAGGTGTTGTCTCGAAGGATCCCAAGCCAGGGAGGGGCTCAAGAGGCCGTCCCGATGGTGCCGGAGGGTGAAACACCGGTTGCCGAACACATGGGGGAGCAAACCCATATGGATACCGATGATGGGGGCCGTATCCAATTCGGCCCCCAGCCGAATACAGCTCCGGAGGCCCATGTGGCTCCGGACTCAGGCAGACCGTCTCTCTCCAAAGAGGGGGGGGGGGGTGAGCCAACTCCACTGGTGACCTCTGTCCATCCAGAGGCACCGGATAGATTGCTGGAAGCGCTACAAGGCGCTTCCATTGTTGAAGAACACCGTACCCTTATGGGTATGGTGATTGAGAAGATCCAGTCCATGAAAAGTGAACTAACCGAAGTGTGCACGAGCCGTCTAACAGGCTTTGAGGTAAGCAACTCATTTATAAAAAGAATGTCACAGAATAAACAGTAGCCCCTGATACTCTATCCGGTGTTCGGAAAGAAAAACCGGACATAGTATCAAATAATTTTCGCAGGAGTCTAATATAAAATGTCTATGTGAGCAAGCAGGCATCGCTGCTAGCTGCATCCGCTCATACTGCAGAAGTCTTTGGATTGAGGCAGAATCTGGAGCGGGCCGAGGAAGATCTCAGCCTCGTGAAGAAGCAGCTGGAGGACAGTCAAGGTATACAGTAACCTGTGTATATATTTAGGAAGGATGAATGATTCATGCTAACTAAAGTGTCATGAACTTGATTAGGGGCCACGACCGAAGTAGCGGCCCTCAAGAAGGCATTGGCCGAGGCCAAGGACAGAGCGGCCAAGGAACGCGCCGCGCGCGAGAAGCAGGAGGCCCAGGTCAGCGAGGTCCAGCAAGAGCTCCAGGACACCGTCAAGAAGTCCGAGTCCTTGGAGCACGATTTTAAGAATCAAGAGTCCGAACTTGCCAAGGCCCGCCAAAGCGCACAAGATGCCCGAGCCGAAGCCCAGGGCACCCTTCAGGAAATCCAGGCGGCCAAGAAGATTACGGCGGGTAAGTCTTTCATTATGCAAAGCAGATATGTGAAGGAAAGGTTCCTTTTACTTACCCGGATTTGGAGCTCTCTAGGGGCGTTTGTGGATCTGCCGCGCAAAATGTCAAACGCTGTCGAACTCTATCGAGCCGAAGAGGGGAGCTCAACGGAGAAGCTGTTCTGGTCGCAATACCTTGGACCAGAACATCCTGCGCCCTTTAGCAATCAACTGAAATAGCTGGTCGAGCTGCATAAGGCGGCCGAACTAGCCATGAAGGATTTGATAATCCGGCTATGGTCTATCGAAGCCATGCCTAACAGCTACTTCGGGCTCGTGAAGCAGCTTGTCAGCGCCTGCCCTCGGCTTGAAGCCATCAAGCGGTTAGTCTGTATTGAAGGCGCGCGGATGGCCTTTGCCCGCGCTAAGATGCATTGGGAGAAGATGGACGCCATGAAGCTGATGACCGAGGGGCCGCGTGAGGGCAAGGAGCACCGCTGACCCGAACTGTATGTTGATAGTGTCGTGGAGGGATCCCGCCTTGTGGCGGAACAATGTGCCAAGGATATCATATTCCCATGAATACATTCATGTTATCCTGTCCTGTAATATGAAACAAGATTGTTATGTAATATAATTCTTGTTTATTTAAAATTTTACCTCATGTGCGACCGTTTATGAAATCTGAGAGTTGGCCAGTCGTTGGCTTCTACCCCCACGTAGATAGAACGGGGGTGTTCGGGATAAATCTAAACACTCTTTACTCCAAATTTTGGTCCTTAAAGGAGGTTTTTAGCGCAACAAACAAGACACTGGGACTATACAGCTTTATCACCCTCACTTAGTCATAGGAGTTTGACAACGAAAATTTTGGTGCAGCCCCTGGTGTTCGGGAGTCCGAACTTGGGGCGCTATACGCACCTAATCGGATAAAAACCGACTCATCGCATAATGCGGGAAAAATCTCTAAGGATTCGAAACCTCTGGAACAACTGACCATCTCTCGCTGCATCATGATAGTCAGTTTTCGGCTTTCTCTACTGAGGTGCTCGTCCAGAAGAACCGGGACACAATCGCAGTAGTTCTCCCTTTACTATCCTAGCCGATATAGTGGAACATAAGGTAGTAAGCACAGGAGCCGGGCAACCCAACTATTGAACAAAGACATGATTCGGAGCCAATGCATATAATGCTATAAGATCGGGGTGCCAAATTGTACTATAAAAGTGTTAGGACTTTATTGTCGTGTTATGGGGTATGATGAAGCCCCTTGCGAATTAAGGCGTACTAGATTGTACGGGTGCAATAGATAAGAAATACAAAGACAAGGAAAAAATCAAGTAATAAGGTGATGCCGAAAATATTGAGCCGCAAATTATTTTCCATTGTAATTTGATTAATACGTCAAGGCGTACTTATACAAGTAATGCGATAAGAAAATAAAACTATTTGACATGCCATGACCAAGGGTGAGCTTCGTGCGGGTATTTAAAACAGGTATAACAATCATTAGCAGAGACCACTTGGGGATTCCCTTGTATGTCAAAGCTCCTTTCCTTCTTCGTGTATCCGTCCCGTGATGGGTCTGATGATCAGGTTTTCAGAAAAGACTCGAGAAGAGAAAAACCTGAAAGATAAAGAAAGAGTGAAGGTATGCGGATCTAGGGGCGATTGAGCCGCATTATGGACCACGGTCTAGCTGTGCCTCTGTCCATGCCCATGGTATTTTGCGTAGTTATGTACGCGTGGCACAAATGTCACCGCTTGATTGGGACTGGGACGGAGGCCGAATTGCTAGTCAAGCTCTGGACGAGTTGGACTGTCCTGCTGCAGAGTAGTTCGGACTCGCTTGACGGTATCCGGGAGTTTTACTGCCGAATTGAGGTTCTGCCTAAAAAGGCTGCTCTATACTTCTACTGCAAGGGCCACGGTGTGCTCCTCAGTACGGAGGGAGCGTTCCGTATTTCCGTTGACCATTATGACACTGCATGGTCCGGGCATCTTGAGCTTGAGGTAGGCGTAGTGCAGCACCGCATTGAATCAAGCGAATGCGGTTCGTCCAAGCAATGCATGATAGCCACTGCGGAAGGGGACGATATCGAAGATCAACTCTTCTATTTGGAAATTATCCGGGGATCTGAAGACCACTTCCAGTGTGATTGAGCCCATACATCAGGCCTCTACACCTGGTATGACACCTTTTAAGGTGGTTTTTGTGGGCTTGATCCTTGAGGGATCGATACCCATTTTGCACACTGTATCCTGATAGAGCAGGTTCAGGCTGCTGCCACCATCCATGAGGACTCGCGTAAGGTGGAATCCATCAATAATTGGGTCAAGGTCCAGTGCGGCTGAACCGCCATGACGGATACTGGCCGGATGGTCCCTACGATCGAAGGTGATTGGACAGGACGACCATGGGTTGAACTTTGGGGCGACTGGCTCCATCGTGTAGACGTCCCTGAGTGCATGCTTGCGCTCCCTCTTGGGGATATGGGTGGCGTATATCATGTTCACCATTTTAACTTGGGGGGAAACTTCTTCTGTCCCACTGTGTTCGGTTGCCGAGGCTCCTCATCATCGTTATCACTTTGCGACTCCTTTTCCTTGCTCTCGGCATTTAACTTGCCGGCCTATTTGAAGACCCAACTCTCTCTGTTGGTACGATTGGCTGGATTATCAGGAGTGCCATCGATTTGACATGGAAGATCGAGTATG
Organism: Triticum dicoccoides; assembly: GCF_002162155.2. Taxonomy (NCBI): domain Eukaryota; kingdom Viridiplantae; phylum Streptophyta; class Magnoliopsida; order Poales; family Poaceae; genus Triticum; species Triticum dicoccoides. The sequence continues at coordinate 320,742,666 of NC_041385.1, read as the reverse complement.
CGATCCAAACTGGACGGTCCCGGATTATTTCTCTTAAATGGCTTCTTCCGCTGACCGGACTTAGAGCCACTGAATCCGGCGTTGACCGATGTGTCTTCGGTGTTGTCACTGTTGTTTCGACGCTTATGTCTATTGCATCGGGGATTGCCATTGCAGTTTCTGGCTTCAGAAATACCAGGTTCGCTTTGATTGTTATTGCTATGGGCTAGCCAGCTATCTTCGCCCGCACAGAAGCGGGTCATGAGTGTTGTAAGGGCTGACATGGACTTCAGTTTTTCCTGGCCGAGGTGTCTGGCCAGCCATTCGTCACGAATGCTGTGCTTAAAGGCCACTAGGGCTTCAGCGTCCGGACAGTCGATGATCTGGTTCTTTTTAGTTAGGAACCGAGTCCAGAATTTTCTGGCTGGCTCTCCGGGCTGTTGGATTATGTAACTTAGGTCATCGGCATCCGGAGGTCGAACATATGTGCCTTAGAAGTTGTCGAGGAAGGCGTCCTCCAATTGCTCCAAGCTGCCAATGGAGTTTTCGGGTAGACTGTTCAACCAGTATCTACCAGGTCCCTTGAGTTTGAGCGGGAGGTATTTGATGGCATGAAGATCATCACCGTGGGCCATATGAATGTGGAGAAGAAAGTCCCCAATCCATACCGCGAGGTCTGTTGTGCGATCATATGATTCGATGTTCATGGGTTTAAACCCTTCTGAGAAATCGTGTCCCATTACTTCGTCAGTGAAGCAGAGGGGGTGTGCGAGACCTCTATATTGGGCTAAGCCGTGACGGAGCTCGGATGGAGTTCGTCTGTGGTTTTCGGCCCGGATGTGGTTATGTTTGTCACGTTCAGCCGGATGGCCATAGATTGATCTTGTCTGACCTGCTCTGTTTTCCAAGTTGCACGACAGGTCATGTGTATATCCCCGAACTATTGTATTTCTGTTTGTTCGGCGAGGTAGTGCGGGCTGGTGTTCGGCTTGAGGTGCCGCTTTGTCCCGGCCACATGGTGGTCGGTCAGCCGCATTGTACCTTGGTAGGACGGGCTCCAGCGCCTCATCATCGAACTGTGGTAACAGTTTGCACTTCGGGTAGCTTTTGGTGGGGCGCTCGAGGCCATATTTCACGGCTGCCAGGACATCGGTCTATCTTTCATTGAGGAGATCTTGATCAGCTTGAAGCTGCTGCTGCTTCTTTTTTAGGCTTCTTGCAGTGGCAATTAGCCGACGCTTAAACCGTTTCTGTTCGACAGGCTCCTCAGGTATGATGAAATCTTCGTCACCGAGGCTCACCTCGTCCTCGGAGAGCGGAAGGTAGTGGCTATCCTCCGAGTCTTCATTCACGGCCTGTTCGCCAGGGCTGACTTACCCCTCCTCTCGTTCCTCCTGCTCGGAGGTTGGCTCAATGGGGTCTTCATTGTCTTCGGCACCGTCCAGAGTGTTGTCCTCTTTTGTGACGCTGTTGCTATTTTTACTACGGCGTGCCTTAGAGCGGCACCGCTGATGCCGGCGCTTTGGTTGTATCTCAGGAGGTTTATCCTCGACTGGATTTTCATCGTCGCCATTGTTTTCTTTGGGTGTATCCACCATGTATATGTCGTACGAGGAGGTGGCCATCCAACGCCCTGTGGGTGGTGGTTCCTTCTCCTCTCCGGCATCGTCGTCGATACCTTCCATGTCTTCGGAGTCATAATCAAGCATGTCGGTTAAATCATCGACAGTGGCTACAAAGTGGGTTGTGGGTGGGAAACGAAGTTCTTTATCGTCCGCTTCCCATTCGAACCGGACATAGTTCGGCTGAGAGTCCCCTGACAAGGAGAGGGATTTAGTGAGTTTAACACATCGCCAAAAAGCGAGTGCTGGAAGATGTCCACGGAGCTGAACTCCAAGACCAGCACCCAATCAGGTTCGATGGACGCGGATGCACGTGGTCCGGAACCCATGGCCGGAGACGAGTCCGAGGTTCCGGTGACACAAGCCCATCCTGATGTTGGGTCTGTGTGCGGCTCGAGCGCCGCTGAGTCTGCGGCCTCCGTGGCGGGGTTAAGCTCCCGTCTTCGGACGATGCAGTTTGCTCCCGCTCTAGGACCAGGGCGGTCACAGGCGCTATCTCCTGTGCATGGCCAGATGACATATCTAGGTCATGTTCATCATGGTGGCTAGGAACAACTGTCATGGGTTCGGATCCGTCGAAGATCAAGTCTCTGCGGATATCGGCCACAAAATTCAGGCTTCCAAATATGACCTGATGGCCAGGGGCGTAGCTATCGATCTGCTTTAGATGGCCAAGCGAGTTGGCCCGCAGTGCGAAGCCGCCGAATACGAAGATCTGTCCCGGAAGGAAAATATCCCCCTGGACTAGGTTGTTGTAGATGATTGATGGAGCGATCAAGCCTTCTGGTGACGACGCATCGGAACTCTCAATCAAAGCACCAATGTCAGTGTCAAAACCGGCGGATCTCGGGTAGGGGGTCCCGAACTGTGTGTCTAAGGCTAATGGTAACAGGAGGCGGGGGACACAATGTTTACCCAGGTTCGGGCCCTCTCTATGGAGGTAATACCCTACTTCCTGTTTGATTGATCTTGATGAATATGAGTATTACAAGAGTTGATCTACCACGAGATCGTAATGGCTAAACCCTAGAAGTCTAGCCTATGAGGTTATGATTGTTGTGGCTAAACCCTAGAAGCCTAAACCCTCCGATTTGTATGGACACCAGAGGCGGCTAGGGTTGTACAAAGTCGGTTACAAAGAAAGGAATCTACATATCTGAATCGCCAACCTTGCCTTCCACGTCAAGGAGAGTCCCATCCGTACACGGGACGGAGTCTTCTATCTTGTATCTTCATAGTCCAACAGTCCGGCCAAAGTACATAGTCCGGCTGTCCGAGGACCCCTTAATCCAGGACTCCCTCATCGGCATCTACCTCCGCCCGAAGTACTGCTGAGTTTTGGGCTTCTGTAACCTCATCCCACTCCAGTGCTGCGCTTCCACCTCTGTGTGCGACACTAAGCGGACTTACTGCCGGTCAAAGCGGTAGTACCACTCCAGCGGCATTACCGCACCCGTGACTGTGTTTGTTGCACGCTTTGGCTAGAACTACCATGCGTAGTGGTAGTATTGCTGCCCAGAGCAGTAGTACCGCTTGTGCATGACTTGTGTGCAGAAAACGATTGGATTTTCCCCTCACTATATAAGGAGGTCTTCCTCCCCAAGAAGATCTACCTCTTTTCCCCCAATCTCCATAATTGCCCCTAAGCTCATTTTTGCCCCATCTCTCTCGCTAGCCTGGAAAACTTGTTTATTCTCTAGGATTTTCTTGAGAGGGCCCCGATCTACACTTGCACCGGGAGAAATTTGATTCCCCCCACTAATCCCTTGCGGATCATGGGATCTTGGGTGTTTGGGCACCCTAGACGGAAAAGGTCACCTCACCCCCAACCTTGTTTGTAAAGGTCCGGTTACCGCCTTCAAGGGCACCACTAGTGGAATCACGGCATCTTGCGTTGTGCGAGGACAGAAGGAGAATAACGGTGGTCCTAGTGGCTTCTCGGAGAGCATTGTGCCTCCACACCGCTCTAGTGGAGACGTACTTCCCCTTAAGAGAAGGAATTTTGGTAACACATCCTCGTCTCGGTCGACTCCACTCGTGGTTATCTTTCACCTTTACTTGGTGCAATATATTATTGTGTGGTATCCCTTGCTTGCTTGTGTGGTGTTTTTTGTTAGCATCATATATGTTGTTCACCTAGTTGTATGTGTAAACAACCTATTTGTTACAAAACTTGATTTGTTAAGTCATAGGAAATCCGTACTATCAAGAAGAGTTCTGCATTTGGAAAGGTTAGGGTGGAATCAACACGCACACATTCAACTTTGCACCCTCTTTCCTTCCAGACAACGTGGAGCACTATCTCTGTTTTGCTTGGGCTTATTAGAAGCACACAAGCGGTAGTACCATGCTGGGAGTAGTATTACCACTCTAGCTGTACCCCCGCACTCCAGTACTTCGGACAATGCCGCTTGTTTGTCAGGACCCCGACTCGATGTCACATCGATCTAGCCTGTAACACCTCATATCACTTTGCGGCCTCACGCATGGTATCCCCACGGGTGTCGCCTTACCTTTGCCCGGGACCGTTTGCGCCTTTTGGCTCACGTATATGATAGTGTCGCTAGCATCCATATGATAAGGAGCCCGGGCTGACATGACTAGTCGTAAACCCAAAGTGGCACAGACTCACAGGGACAGGCATCCATGACCCAGCTTCGAACGTGTCGGTCATCAGCAAGTGGGTCCGGGCTGTAGCACTGGGCTAGCAGGATTCCGGTAAACCGGGCTGTAGCGGGCTAACAGGACTCCGGTACTCAATGCATGACATTTCCCCGAAGGGACAGACACCGGAATGAAGAAGGACACATGCCGGCCAGCCTAAGTGTTCCAGAGCAGTAGCAAGCTACCATGGCTCAGCGGTAACACTAGGAGACATTTCCCGGTAAGAGAGGCTACTAAAGATAAACAACTAGATAGTCAGATCCCACACATACCAAGCATTTCAATAACATACACACAGTATGCTCGATATGTGCAAATACAACATGGCATCACAACATGACTCTACGACGCAAGTACTTTATTTAAGGCTCAGAGAGCCATACATAACATACACATAGGTACGGGTCACACGACCCAGCATTCAAGTCATACAGTCATACAAACCAGCAGCGGAAGTAGCTTGTCTGAGTACAGACAACTAGTAAAATAAAAAGAGGCTTGGGAAGCCTAGCTATACTAGGTGGTCCTTCACAAGCTGAGGATCACCACCTGGGCCTTAGCCTACTCATTGATGTCAACGTCTACGAAGAACCCATCAGAAGGGGTTGCAGCGTCTTCTGTAAAAATGTAAATTATAGAAACATGAGTACAAAGGTACTCAGCAAGACTTACATCAGATCCTACATACATGCACATTATCAAGAAGGGTTGGTGGAGTTGTTGCAGCAAGCCAGCTTTGACTCTTGGCTAGGCTATCCTACGAGACTCCAACTTGAAATGGTTTTGCGCACACGAGTCCACTACTCACCACTTCAATACACTACCGAGGATCCACCTCCGTCTTCCTACGGAAGAGCCATCCTCGGCACTCACACTTATCTTGAGGCTTTTAGTAGTTTCCATTTACTTGTCTATGAACTGTATAGGCAACCAAGTAGTCCTTTACCGCGGACGCGGCTATTCGAATAGATCATGTTAACCCTACAGGGGTGTACTTCTTCATACATGTTTCCACCACTTAGCGTCTGCACACGACATGTGCTCGGCAGACTTCAAGCGAAAGCCGACGTGGGTGTAGACCACGACCTACCTAAACACCTAAGTCTCTAGTCCAGGTTTATCGCCTATTCGGGTTCCATCCATGAGGAGACCCGGCCGAGGTTTCGCTCACAGCCCCAAACGATGTGAACAGGGTTCCCGAGATACCTAACGGGTATTCGATACACCGTGCCACGTACCTACCGCATCACAGCCCACCCCTACGGTCAGCGCTGTCCACGGCCTCCAGTAGGCTACAAACACCAGAAACTACTTGCAACTCCTGGACAGAGAACTAGGGTGGATAAGAAGTCGAGCGGGGTCATATTTCAGGGCCCAATGCATGGTAGTAGCTGTATCTTAAATCACACATACAGATCTCAGTGCTTAAGGTTGGCTTCAATGAAACAACCCACCATGTACTCCTACATGGCCTCTCATTGATACCTTTACCAAATCGTGTTCACCACACCACTCTCATTACTGACATAATCATTTCACTCTAGCCCATCACCCAGATGAACCAGACCTGACACGACTCTAAGCATAGCAGGCATAGCAAGGTAGGAACAACACATACATATGGCTCAAACAACTCCTAGACATGCTAGTGGGTTTCATCTAGTTACTGTGGCAATGACAGGTCATGCAGAGGAAGTGGGTTCAACTACCGTAACACACAACAGTTTGAACGCGTTGTCTTAATGCAGTAAAAGAGAGCAGGAGCGAGAACATGGGATTGTATCGATATGATCAAATGGTTGGTTGCTTGCCTGATGGTTCGATGCACTGATACGGTTCTTCGTTAGGGTAATCACGGTACTCCTCGGAGGCAGAACCTGCTGCAAAGAACACCGATACACAACCATCACCAAACAATGTGCAACAATATGATGGATGCATGAAACATGGCAATATGAGTGTGTTGGGCTAATGCAACTAAGACCAGAAGGGTTTGAACCAATTTGAACCAAAGATTCAAATTTCAAACTCATACATGGCCCTTTAAAGTGTTTTACCTTGTTCTGCATTAAACATCAAGTTAACTTGCTTAATCATGCATGAAAATAGTACAGATGGATAGATTGGATTTTTCTGATCATTTTTCATATATAATTTGTCTGATTTGGAGTTACAGATTAAAAGTTATGAATTTTTGAAATTTAAACTATATTCTGGAATTTCCTATATTAGATTAAATTCAGAAAATCAATTACTGCGTCAGCCTGACGTCAGTGTGACATCAGCAGGTCAACGGGACACGGTCCGGGTCAAACCTGACAGTGGGTCCCGCGTGTCAGTGTGATTAATTAAACTAAAATTAATTTAAACTAATCCTAATTAGTTAACAGGGCTGGGCCCCACCTGTCATTGACTCAGGGGAGTCAACCAGGGCCCACCCGTGGTCAAACCCGGGTCGGCTGCACCGGCGTTTAGCCGCCGGCGAGCCCGACGCGGCGGCGGAAGTGGTTTTTGCCGTTCCGGCAACCAAACGAGCCGCGGAGGCCACCGGAGAGGAGCTGAGGATGAACCGCAGCTCTTGGTGGAGTCCGTTGGGGTCGGGGTGGCCGGAGTTGGCGCCGGCGACGACTTTGGCGGCCACCGGAGTTCGGCCGAAGTCGAACTTGACGCAAGAGGGGTCGGTGAGGTGCGGGGAGTAGCTAGTTAGGTGCTACGTGACGCGGTGAGCATGATGGACACCGTGGAGTGGCCGAAAGATGACCGGGAGCACGTCGGCGACGAGCTCCACGATGGTGGGTGCGGTTGAGCTCCGGGAGGTCTCTACACGGCTCGGGAACGAGAGAGGGAGGGTAGGAGGGGTAGCTAGGCTCACAGCGCACCCGTAGAGGCCACCGGCGGGGTCGGGGACGAGCTGAGGCGGCGACGGTGTTGAAGGGGATCTCCGGCGACGGCGGTTCGGGCGAGGTCGTTGTGGTGGACTCGGGCGTTGTGAGCGCTCGGGGCTCGGCTTGCTCGATGAAGTGGACAGAGGCGGAGCTCCTGGTCATGACGAGAGGACGCACGGGCGGCGGGGAGCGCGGCTACGACGTAGGCACGGCGGCGGTAGCGTCGGCCATGGCTGGGGGGCGCGAGGGGGAGGAGCTG
>NC_041385.1:320691410-320734839 GCF_002162155.2 Triticum dicoccoides | reverse complement strand
TTTTCTGTTTTTTAATACTTCTGCAACTTTGTTGAATTAATAAAAATACCTAGGCAACTCCTAAAATCACCAAACTACTCCTGGTCCATAGTTGGATTATTTCCAACATGAAACATTTTAGTTTGGAGATATTTGAGCATTTAATTATTTTATATAATTTTAAATGCCCAAATTCAAATATTTATGATTTAATTCAAAAACCCTGAGATGGCCTAGGAAAATGTGCATCACTTCTGGCAGAGGTTCTGAACCAAGACAAAAATGATGGGCATTTTAGAAGGGCATTTCAGGTTCATTGAAAAAGTTTTTAGTAAACCCTAGTTGGTTTCAGAAGGGCTGGGGGTTCTGTCATCCCCATTTCAGGTTTCTGATGAAAGAATAAACATGATGCAACACTCTAATGCATGAACTAACTAGGGTGTGACAACTCACCCCCACTCAAAAGAATCTCGTCCCGAGATTTGGGTTCCTCCGGGAAGAAGGCGGGGTACTCGAGTCGAAGACGATCCTCCCTTTCCCAAGTTGCTTCATCCTCAGAATGGTGCGACCATTGAACTTTGAGAAACTTGATATTATGACGTCGAGTGGTACGCTCGGCCTGATCGAGGATACGAATGGGATACTCTCGATACGTGAGATTATCTTGGAGATCAAGCGTTTCGTGGTCCACTCCACGGATAGGATCCGAGAAGCAACGCCTGAGTTGAGAAATGTGGAAGACATCGTGGACTCTGGAGAGATGCGGAGGTAGTTCCAACTGGTAGGCAACTTCCCCTCGCTAAGCGAGAATACGAAAAGGTCCAATGTAACGGGGAGCCAATTTGCCTTTGATACCGAAACGATGGGTTCCCTTCAGAGGAGTAACCCGAAGGTAAGCCTTCTCGTCAACCTCGAAAGTCATAGCCTTATGTTTTCGGTCATACTGACTCTTTTGATGAGATTGGGCTGTTTTCAACTTTTCACGAACGATGCGAACTTGCTCTTCTGCTTCCTGAATCATATCCGGGCCAAAGAATTGTCTTTCCCCGGTTTCTGACCAGTTAAGGGGTGTTCGACACCGTCGTCCATAGAGAACTTCAAAAGGGGCTTTACCCAAGCTAGATTGATAGCTGTTGTTGTAAGCGAATTCGGCAAATGGAAGGCACTTCTCCCAATCCATTCCGAATGAGATAACAGAGGCTCGAAGCATGTCTTCTAGGATCTGGTTGATGCGTTCTACTTGACCACTAGATTGAGGGTGAAAAGCGGTGCTAAAAGAAAGGCGGGTTCCTATAGCATTCTGGAAACTTTCCCAAAATCGAGAGGTGAAAAGACTTCCTCGATCCGAGTTAATTTCCAGAGGAACACCATGGAGAGACACTATTCGGGAGATGTATAAATCCGCCAATTGACTAGCAGTTATACTCTCACGAACAGGTAAGAAATGGGCCACTTTGGAAAGACGATCGACAACGACAAAGATAGCATTATTTCCTCTCTTGGTCCTGGGAAATCCGGTAATGAAATCCATACCAATTTTATCCCATTTCCATTCAGGAATAGCTAAGGGTTGAAGGGTGCCAGCAGGCCGTTGATGCTCTGCTTTTACACGACGGCAGACGTCGCAATTAGCAATATACTGAGCAATTTCTCTCTTCATCCTAGTCCACCAGAACCTCTGGCGTAGGTCCTGATACATCTTGGTACTATCGGGATGAATGGTGAGAGGAGATTCATGAGCCTCCTTAAGGATCAACTGCCGTAGATGCTGGTTTTTGGGAACCACTAAACGGTTCTCAAAGTACACAACACCATGATCATTTGTGGAAAAACAACTAGCACCTCCGCTAGCAATGTTCTCCTTGATTTTAGATATTCCCTTATCTCGCTTTTGGGCAGCGATGATTTGATCCGTAAGAGTAGGTTTCTCCACCAAGGTGGAAAGAAATCCTTGAGGAACAATGTGAAGGTTAAGCTTCCGAAATTCCTCATGGAGAAGCGGTTGACTTTGTTGTAACATCAGGTTGTTACAATAAGATTTACGACTTAGCGCATCAGCCATGACGTTGGCTTTCCCTGGGGTGTAAGTTATTCCTAAGTCGAAATCTGTGATCAACTCAACCCAACGTCTTCGCCTGAGATTCAAATCCGGTTGGGTGAAGATATACTTCAGACTTTGGTGATCAGTGAATATTTCGCAACGATTACTGAGGAGGTAATGTCGCCAGGTCTTAAGTGCATAGACTACGGCTGCAAGCTCTAGATCATGAGTAGGATAATTCTCCTCATGTGGGTGCAATTGCCGTGAAGCGTAAGCAATTACGTGTCGATCTTGCATGAGAATGCAACCTAGTCCTTGTCGCGAGGCGTCACAGTAGATAACAAAGTCCTTAGAGAAGTCTGGCGGTACCAGTACGGGAGCAGAAGTCAGGCGTCTTTTCAGTTCCTGAAAGCTGTGCTCACATTGTGGAGTCCATTCGAACTTTTTATCTTTCTTGAGGAGTTCGGTTAGAGGTTTAGGAACTTTGGAGAAGTTCTCGACAAAGCGACGGCAATAGCTCGCTAAGCCCAGAAAACTCCGAACTTGCTTGACCGATTCAGGTGGAGTCCAATTAAGGACGGCTTGAACTCGCTCAGGATTAACAGCAATACCTTTACCAGAAATTACATGACCCAGATAGGTCACTTCTGACAACCAGAATTCACATTTAGAAAATTTGGCATAAAGGCGATGCTCTGAAGTTTCTTCAACACTAGCCTTAGATGTTCGGCATGTTCTTCCTCGCTCTTGGAGTAGATGAGTATATCATCGAGGTAAACCACGACGAATTTATCCAAATACTCCATGAAGATTGAGTTCATTAACCGAGAAAAAGTGGCTGGAGCGTTGGTTAAACCGAAGGACATGACGGTGTACTCGTATTGACCATAACGAGTGACAAAGGCCGTTTTAGGAATGTCCCCGTTCCTGATTTTTATTTGATGGTAGCCCAACCTCAAATCCATTTTGGAGAAGACTGAGGATCCAGCGAGCTGATCATACTGGTCGTTGATCCTGGGGAGCGGATATTTGTTCTTGATTGTGACCAAATTGACAGGTCGATAATCTACAACCATCCGGTCCGTACCATCCTTCTTCTTGACGAAGAGGACGGGGCAAGCCCACGGAGATGAACTAGGTCGGATGAAACCCTTTTTCAAGGACTTATCGAGTTGTTTCTTAAGCTCGGCTAGTTCTAGTGGTGCCATCTTATAAGGTCTTCTAGCAATCGGGACGGTTCCTGGAATAAGGTCTATTACGAACTCAACATCCCTGTCAGGTGGAACACCTGGCAATTCCTCTGGGAAGACATCCGGAAAGTCACGGACTACCGGAACGTCCTCAAGGTCTGGCAAAGGGCTGGCGTTAAGAGAATATAACTGTCGCTTGGCTATTCGGGTCAAGACATTGACTATCTTCCCCGAGGGATGGGTGAGTTGAACAGTCCTAGAGAAGCAATCAATTTGGGCATGATGAGCTGACATCCAGTCCATACCCAAGATGATATTAATATCCGAAGATTTAAGGGCTATCAAAGATGCGAGAAAAACAAGTCTGTCGACTTGGATTTCGTTTCCATGGCTTACTCTAGAAGTTTGCCATTTGGATCCCGGAGTTTGAATTACCATAGAGGTGGGCATCTCACAGAATGTGGTGTTATGAACACGAGCATAGCTCTCGGATATAAATGAATGAGATGCTCCTGTATCGAAAAGAACAAAAGCCGGGTGGCAATTAACAAGGAGCGTACCGAGAATGACGTTGGGATCCTCTTGAGCTTCTTCGGCAGAGATACAGTTCACATGGCCACGTGTAGCGGTGGCCGGCTTGGCATGGAACACTTTTCCTGTCGGCTTGCCACGGCCAACAGCTTTAGCAGATTGGTTGGGGTTGGTCTGGGGACACTCGCGCATATAGTGGCCAGATTCCCCACACTTAAAGCAAGTCACAGAACTGGTATGTGGAGGAGCATTGTTGGTTGGACCACCATAGGGCTTGGCTGGTACAGACTGTTGAACGAGGCGAGGCGCCTGGAAGGATGGCCTCGGTGTGAAACCTGGGTGGCAGGGCAGTGTTGGGCACCCACACGCGGCGCTTCTGGGGACCAGCACCGGATGAGGAACCCACGTCACGGCCATGCTTGCGTGTTGCGTCATAATCAGTCTGACCAGTCTCAGCACTGATGGCCTTGTTAACAAGCTTCTGAAAAGATGTGCACTCATGCAGACGGAGGTCGCAGCGAAGCTCAGGACTAAGTCCCTTACGGAACCTTGCTTGCTTCTTAGCATCAGTAGAAACTTCCTCAGTTGCATATCGTGCGAGGTTACCAAACTCCCTGCTATAAGCATCCACAGAGAGTCGGCCTAGGGTGAAACTGCAAAATTCCTCACGTTTACGGTCCATGAGACCCTCCAGAATGTGATGTTCACGGAAAGCCTCGCTGAATTCAGCCCAAGTAGTGACATGGCCCGCTGGGCGCATAGCTCCATAATTCTCCCACCAGAGACTGGCGGGGCCTTCAAGATGATATGCAGCAAAGGTGACCTTGTCAGCCTCGGCTACTAGCGCAGAGCGCAGTTTGTGAGAAATACTGCGAAGCCAGTCATCAGCGTCGAGAGGCTCGACGGAGTGGTGGAACGTGGGTGGATGTAACTTGATGAAATTGCTGAGTGACACCACGTTAGTCCTCTGATGGTGTGCTGTGTTCTGTTCAATACGCTCCAACAAACGGTTGGTCTCCCGCTTGTTTCTTTCGGCTTCCATCATAACCTCGGCTAGGGAAGGAGGATGAGGCAGATTTGCATTCCTGACTTCACTGCCTTCGGCCTGCTCTTGAGGAGCAGGGTTATTGCGCGTGTTGACCATCCTAGGTAAACAAGACAATGATTTAGTCAGAATGATAAGATTCCGACACAGGATACAGAATGTAAGGAATAACTCGGAATGCAAGATGATCATCCGTATGACATGGTAGATACAGAAACTGCTTCTTTATTCCATCGTCATACACACCATACAAGGTTTAGTACAAGACCAAACAAGGTACTATTACGGTGAAAAGAGGATTACATCTCATCGGAGGCATCCCAAGCTCCTATACATTATTTTTCTACACCTCCGGAAGGCGGTACAAATTAGGTCATATCCCACGAGTCACGCAGGACGACAGACGACACAGCTAGTACGAACTAGTGATACTACCACTAACTCAGACCGATCCGTAGTAGTCCTCGTAGAAGTCACCTCCATAGCCTGGAAGCTCAACATGATCATCCGGGAACAGACGATCTCGCGGAGCTTGTGGACCATAGGGGCTAGGATGAGGTCTTGGACCAACAGACGGTGGCCTGCGGGGACCACGAGGTGGGGTGATGCCTCCTACATCACGCCAACCCATCGCGTCTGGCAGAGCAGATCTCACAGGATAGAGATCGCGCATATCCGAATATCCAGCTTGCACCGCCGGTGCAAACCGACTCAACGTGGCCCAATGGTCAGCACGGGTATTGAAGAGCTCTAGCCTCAAGGCCCGATTTTCACGGTCCTTATCCTCGAGCATCTCAGCAGTGGTGCGAGTCCGTGAATCCTCCTGAGTGGGGTCAGCATAGATAGCCTGGAGATACCCTTGTGCTCCCGGAAGTGATCCTGGCATATACCGGAAATCAGAGTCCCGAAATAGGCCAGACCTGACTCGCATGATGGTCATCATAGAGTAGGCGGCGTCCTACACAGCCATCTCAATAGTAACCCCGAGTCCATAGGAGCAGTGAAGGGGCTCGGTGGATCCAGGATAAGATGGAAATATCCTGACAGTGCAGAGATACTGGCTTTGATTAAAGTCTCGAAATTGCTCTTCGACCGTGTACTCGGGATACCAACGGTATCCAGCCTCAGTCATTACCCTGACCAACATGGCGGTATGGCCGGGTACATCTAGGCATCGAGTCAGGCGAACCACTCGATTGAGGTCGCGAGTGGCCATCTGAAAGCACAACCATAATGCAAAGGCATTAGAATTTCCAGCAAAATTTCGGCAGCATAACAGGTGTAAATGCTCAAGAAGGATTTTGAGACATTTGACAAAGGATTTCATACACACTCAACATCATCATATCAAAGTTCTGAGTCCATCCTAACAACATAATGTGGTAGTAGAACTGAACTAGGCTTGTATCCATCAAACCTATAAGGTACTACTGATTAGTAACACGTGATCCTGATAGAGAGAATAGATCCTAATTCCTTAACCCCCGGTGGAAGAATAGACTGACTCAGATCAGAATGTCATAAGATAAAGGAGTAAAAAGAGCCTTACGTTCCAACCCACAAACAATTCCCCTACATATAACTAAAGAATTTCTAGACTCAACATCGACCAGTTTGGCTTGGAGAACCTACAGGCAGTCCGGCTCTGATACCAACGCTGTCAGGACCCCGACTCGATGTCACATCGATCTAGCCTGTAACACCTCATATCACTTTGCGTCCTCACGCACGGTATCCCCACGGGTGTCGCCTTACCTTTGCCCGGGACCGTTTGCGCCTTTTGGCTCACGTATATGATAGTGTCGCTAGCATCCATATGATAAGGAGCCCGGGCTGACATGACTAGTCGTAAACCCAAAGTGGCACATACTCACAGGGACAGGCATCCATGACCCAGCTTCGAACGTGTCGGTCATCAGCAAGTGGGTCCGGGCTGTAGCACTGGGCTAGCAGGATTCCGGTAAACCGGGCTGTAGCGGGCTAACAGGACTCCGGTACTCAATGCGTGACATTTCCCCGAAGGGACAGACACCGGAACGAAGAAGGACACATGCTGGCCAGCCTAAGTGTTCCAGAGCAGTAGCAAGCTACCATGGCTCAGCGGTAACACTAGGAGACATTTCCCGGTAAGAGAGGCTACTAAAGATAAACAACTAGATAGTCAGATCCCACACATACCAAGCATTTCAATAACATACACACAGTATGCTCGATATGTGCAAATACAACATGGCATCACAACATGACTCTACGACACAAGTACTTTATTTAAGGCTCAGAGAGCCATACATAACATACACATAGGTACAGGTCACACGACCCAGCATTCAAGTCATACAGTCATACAAACCAGCAGCGGAAGTAGCTTGTCTGAGTACATACAACTAGTAAAATAAAAAGAGGCTTGGGAAGCCTAGCTATACTACGTGGTCCTTCACAAGCTCAAGATCACCACCTGGGCCTTAGCCTACTCATTGATGTCAACGTCTACGAAGAACCCATCAGAAGGGGTTGCAGCGTCTTCTGTAAAAATGTAAATTATAGCAACATGAGTACAAAGGTACTCAGCAAGACTTACATCAGATCCTACATACATGCACATTATCAAGAAGGGTTGGTGGAGTTGTTGCAGCAAGCCAGCTTTGACTCTTGGCTAGGCTATCCTACGAGACTCCAACTTGAAATGGTTTTGCGCACACGAGTCCACTACTCACCACTTCAATACACTACCGAGGATCCACCTCCGTCTTCCTACGGAAGAGCCATCCTAGGCACTCACACTTATCTTGAGGCTTTTAGTAGTTTGCATTTACTTGTCTATGAACTGTATAGGCAACCAAGTAGTCCTTTACCGCGGACGCGGCTATTCGAATAGATCATGTTAACCCTGCAGGGGTGTACTTCTTCATACATGTTTCCACCACTTAGCGTCTGCACACGACATGTGCTCGGCAGACTTCAAGCGAAAGCTGACGTGGGTGTAGACCACGACCTACCTAAACACCTAAGTCTCTAGTCCAGGTTTATCGCCTATTCGGGTTCCATCCATGAGGAGACCCAGCCGAGGTTTCGCTCACAGCCCCAAACGATGTGAACAGGGTTCCCGAGATACCTAACGGGTATTCGGTACACCGTGCCACATACCTACCGCATCACAGCCCACCCCTACGGTCAGCGCTGTCCACGGCCTCCAGTAGGCTACAAACACCAGAAACTACTTGCAACTCCTGGACAGAGAACTAGGGTGGATAAGAAGTCGAGCGGGGTCATATTTGAGGGCCCAATGCATGGTAGTAGCTGTATCTTAAATCACACATACAGATCTCAGTGCTTAAGGTCGGCTTCAATGAAACAACCCACCATCTACTCCTACATGGCCTCTCATCGATACCTTTACCAAATCGTGTTCACCACACCACTCTCATTACCGACATAATCATTTCACTCTAGCCCATCACCCAGATGAACCAGACCTGACACGACTCTAAGCATAGCAGGCATAGCAAGGTAGGAACAACACATACATATGGCTCAAACAACTCCTACACATGCTAGTGGGTTTCATCTAGTTACTGTGGCAATGACAGGTCATGCAGAGGAAGTGGGTTCAACTACCGTAACACACAGCAGTTTGAACGCGTTGTCTTAGTGCAGTAAAAGAGAGCAGGAGCGAGAACATGGGATTGTATCGATATGATCAAATGGTTGGTTGCTTGCCTGATGGTTCGATGCACTGATACCGTTCTTCGTTAGGGTAATCACGGTACTCCTCGGAGGCAGAACCTGCCGCAAAGAACACCGATACACAACCATCACCAAACAACGTGCAACAATATGATGCATGCATGAAACATGGCAATATGAGTGTGTTGGGCTAATGCAACTAAGACCAGAAGGGTTTGAACCAATTTGAACCAAAGATTCAAATTTCAAACTCATACATGGCCCTTTAAAGTGTTTTACCTTGTTCTGCATTAAACATCAAGTTAACTTGTTTAATCATGCATGAAAATAGTACAGATGGATAGACTGGATTTTTCTGATCATTTTTCATATATAATTTGTCTGATTTGGAGTTACAGATTAAAAGTTATGAATTTTTGAAATTTAAACTATATTCTGGAATTTCCTATATTAGATTAAATCCAGAAAATCAATTACTGCGTCAGCCTGACGTCAGTGTGACATCAGCAGGTCAACGGGACACGGTCCGGGTCAAACCTGACAGTGGGTCCCGCGTGTCAGTGTGATTAATTAAACTAAAATTAATTTAAACTAATCCTAATTAGTTAACAGGGCTGGGCCCCACCTGTCATTGACTCAGGGAGTCAACCAGGGCCCACCCGTGGTCAAACCCAGGTTGGCTGCACCGGCGTTTAGCCGCCGGCGAGCCCGACGCGGCGGCGGAAGTGGTTTTTGCCGTTCCGGCAACCAAAAGAGCGGCGGAGGCCACCGGAGAGGAGCTGAGGACGAACCGCAGCTCTTGGTGGAGTCCGTTGGGGTCGGGGTGGCCGGAGTTGGCGCTCGCGACGACTTTGGCAGCCACCGGAGTTCGGCCGAAGTCGAACTTGACGCAAGAGGGGTCGGTGAGGTGCGGGGAGTAGCTAGTTAGGTGCTACGTGACGCGGTGAGCATGACGGACACCGTGGAGTGGCCGGAAGATGACCGGGAGCACGTCGGCGACGAGCTCCACGGTGGTGGGTGCGGTTGAGCTCCGGGAGGTCGCTACACGGCTCGGGAACGAGAGAGGGAGGGTAGGAAGGGTAGCTAGGCTCACAGCGCACCCGTAGAGGCCACCGGCGGGGTCGGGGACGAGCTGAGGCGGCGACGGTGTTGAAGGGGATCTCCGGCGACGGCGGTTCGGGCGAGGTCGTTGCGGTGGACTCGGGCATTGCGAGCGCTCGGGGCTCGGCTTGCTCGATGAAGTGGACAGCGACGGAGCTCCTGGACACGACGAGAGGACGCACGGGCGGCGGGGAGCGCGGCTACGACGTAGGCACGGCGGCGGTAGCGTCGGCCATGGCTGGGGGGCGCGAGGGGGAGGAGCTGGAGAGGAGAGGGGGTGTCTGGGGGGTTCGGGGAAGAGAGGGGGAGCGATCCACGACGTCACCGGGCGAGGGGAGTGGCGAGGCGGCGAGCAGGTGCGTGGCGCGCGCTGCGGTCGCCGTCGGGCACCTGCCTGCCTGCCTGGCCGGCAAGCAGCTCGCTGGAGCGGCGCTGGGCTGGGCCGGCAGGTGGGTCGGGTGCTGGCGCCAGGTAAGGTTTTCTATTTTTTTCTGTTTTCTGTTTTTTAATACTTCTGCAACTTTGTTGAATTAATAAAAATACCTAGGCAACTCCTAAAATCACCAAACTACTCCTGGTCCATAGTTGGATTATTTCCAACATGAAACATTTTAGTTTGGAGATATTTGAGCATTTAATTATTTTATATAATTTTAAATGCCCAAATTCAAATATTTATGATTTAATTCAAAAACCCTGAGATGGCCTAGGAAAATGTGCATCACTTCTGGCAGAGGTTCTGAACCAAGACAAAAATGATGGGCATTTTAGAAGGGCATTTCAGGTTCATTGAAAAAGTTTTTAGTAAACCCTAGTTGGGTTCAGAAGGGCTGGGGGTTCTATCATCCCCATTTCAGGTTTCTGATGAAAGAATAAACATGATGCAACACTCTAATGCATGAACTAACTAGGGTGTGACATTGTTTTAGGCGTTCTGTAATTGAGCGGTAGTCCCGCTCGTACAGTACTACAACTCGTGCTACTACCCCACTACCATGGATTCGTCGAACCCTAAAGGCGGTAGTACCGCTGCCCAAAGCGGTAGTACCGCTTGTGCGGTACTACTGGCATCTACCTCCGCCCAGAGTACCGCTTAGTTTTGGGCTTCTGTAACCGCATTCCACTCCAGCGGAGTTAGAGAAGTAGTAGCCAAAGGGAGTAGCACCCTGTGCGGTAGTGCCACACTAACTCTCTCTACTACCGCGGTTCCACCTTTTTGTGTGACACTAAGCGGAAGTACCACTGGTTGGAATAATAGTACCGCTCCAGTGGCACTACCTCATCCGCGACTGCGTGAGTTGCACACTTTGGCTAGAACTACCGTGCGTAGCGGTAGTATCGCTTCCCATAGCGGTAGTGCCGCTTGTGCATGATTTGTGGGAAGAAAACAGTTGGATTATTCCCCTCACTATATAAGGAGTCCTTCCTACCCAAGAAGATCTACCTCTTTTCCCCCAAGCTCCATTGTTGCCCCTAAGCTCATTTTCACCCCATCTCTCTCCCTAGCATACAAAACTTGTTGATTCTCTAGGGTTTGCTTGAGAGGGCCCCGATCTACACTTGCACAAAGAGAAATTCGGTTCCCCCACTAATCCCTTGTAGATCTTGCTATCTTGGGTGTTTGGGCACCCTAGACGGAAGAGGTCACCTCACCCCCAACTTTGTTTGTAAAGGTCCGGTTGCCACCTTCAAGGGCACCACTAGTGGAATCACGACATCTTGAGTTATGCGAGGGCGTGAGGAGAATATGGTGGCCCTAGTGGTTTCTTGGGGAGCATTGTGCCTCCACACCGCTCCAATGGAGATTGACTGCCCCCTAAAGAGAAGGAACTTCAGTAACACATCCTCATCTCCATCGACTCCACTGATGGTTATCTTTCACTTTTACTTTGTGCAAGCTATTATTGTCTCTTATCCCTTGCTTGCTTGTGTGGTGTTTGTTGTTAGAATAATATAGGTTGTTCACCTAGTTGCATATCTACACAACCTATTTGTTACTAAACCTAATTTGTTAAGTCATTGGAAATCCGTACTATCAAGAGGGGCTCTGCATTTGGAAAGGTTAGGGTGGAATCAACACGTACACATTCACCTTTGCACCCTATCTCCTTCCTGGCAACATGGAGCACCATCTATCTTCTGTTGGGCTTAGTAGAAGCACACAAGCGGTAGCATTACTGCAGGATGCTGCTAACGCGACACTACAGTCAGAGACCCTTTGAGGAAACTGTGTTCGATGCATTAATCGCAAACGGTGATGTAAAAATGATACGAAACATTTGCAATGGTGGAGACATCAAACACGATTAAGATTATAGTATCGTGTGTGATGTGTGGCATATGCTTCACTCCAATGAATTGTTTGTGATGAGGCAGAACAACAGAAACAGGCAGCCAGATGAAGGTGTGTGCGATACACGACATATAGTTCACTCAGATGAATTGTTTGTGATTAGGGAATGCAACATAAATAGTCACCCAGATCAAGGTGTGTGCAATATACGACATACAGTTCACTCGGATGAACTATTTACAGTTAGGCAAAACAACAGAAACGGTTCAACTTAACAAGATGTGTGTGATATGTGGCAAACAGGTTCCTAGTCAGAAATGTGGCGGTGGTGGTGCGGGATGTGTGTGTCTCTGTGTGTCTCTCTGTGTGTATGTGTGTGTGCATTGGGGGGGGGGTCCGGTAGTACACTACGAGCCGCGAGCCTCCGTGTGGGATTGATCATTTTGTGAGTCATATATGCCTCATCAAAGTTATGAATTGGTTATTTAAAACATTACATAGCCCTTTAATACATACATGTTCGGGACACATGCATGCATTGGTGGTCCGAGAGGACACTCCCTCGTGCGGTTATCAGCGATGTGCCCATTCATTAGCACGCAAAGGTTTTCATTTTCCACCGACAACGAGAGGCATTTGAAAAAAGGTGGATTCACCTTGGCATGTGTGTTATGGTGTGGATCATGGTGAGATTCCATATCCAAGTTCGGGCATGTGCGTACACATGAGTTCCTCCCACCGACTCGAAGTGATGGGGCTACGCGTCATGAACCTTTGTGTAGTGCGTTTCTGGTTTGCGAAGCATGTGCCACATCAAAGTTGCGCATTGGATATTATTCAAACATCACATAACACACCTCTTTTGGGAACATGCATGATGTGGTTGTCCAATGACACTCACTCATGTGTGACTCTCTCTATGGGCCCACGGGGTCGTCGTCGATCAGTTGAACCTACAGCGAGAGAGAGGTTAATCTGACCAACAAGGATGGTTCTTTTTTGGTTTGTGTTACGTATATGCATGGTAGGAGTATGTAGTACATGTCAAATAGGGGGCAACATGTATACTATATATCGTCATAACCTTGCTCCATGTGGGAACTTTCCGGTTCCTGAGGCAGGTGCCACATCAAAGTTGCGCATTGGTATTCAAACATCATGCAACACCATGCAGGCGGTGGTTTCCCTATAGGAACTCACTCGCGTGCGGCACTGCTTCCATCTGTGGGCCCGCCAGGTTGTCCTCCATCACTTTGACCCGATGAGAGAGAGATTAATTTGACCATCAATGAATGATTCTTTTTGGTTTGTGCTACAGTAGGAGTATATATGTAGCACGCATGAAATGCGGGGCGGGAGCACAGACCATGCATCATGAACCTCACTCACCGTGGGAATTTTTTGGTTTCCAAGGTATAGGTGCCACATCAAACTTGTGCATTGCATATTCAAACATCACACAAACACCTCCTTCGCCCACATCCAGATGGTGGTTATCCTATAGAGTACGCTCACTCGCGTGCGACGTACGCTTCTCTCCTGTGGTCCCGTGAGGTCGTCGTGCATCACTTTGACCTAACAAGAGAGAGAGGTACATTTTGACGAACAAGGAGGATCAATTCTTCTAGGGATGTGTTATGGTAGGAGTATATAGTACGTGTTGACGGGGGGATGGGACCAGGATATACTAGGTGTCATGAACCTCACACCGTCTGGGGACTTTACGGATTTCATGGAAAATACCACATCAAAGTTGTGCATTAGGTATTCAAAACATCACAACCACACACCTCTCCATATATATGTTTGGCACACATGCAAGCGATGGTGGTTTTCCCCTGGCACTCACTCACGTGGTTATCGGTGATGCTTCCATCCGTGGGCCCGCTTGCTCCATCACTTTCACCGACATCGAGAGAGGTTAATTAATTTGACTTAGAAGGGGATTCATTTTTTCTCATGGAAAAGGTCATGATGTAAGATTACATATTAGCGCATGTGTACACATGAGTCCCCCGCTAGATCGAAGTTGGGGGGAGCACACAACACATCATGAACCTCCTCTTGCTTTGTGTGGGGACTCTGCGATTTTCAATGCATTGATGTCGCTTGAACTACGTCGGTATTTCCCCAAAGAGGAAGGGATGATGCATCACAGCTACGGTAGGTATTTCCCTCATTGTTGAGACCAAGTTTATCGCACTAGTAGGAGAACAACGCAACACCACATAAACAGCTCCTGCACACAAAGAACAAATACTTGCAACCCGACGTAAGAGAGGGGTTGTCAATCCCTCACGGGTAAAAGGATAGGTAAAATTGTAGTAGATTGGATAAATAGATCTCACGGGAACGCGAGATAAAATAAATAAATAAAAATTGCAGAAAGGTATTTTCATGTTTTTGGATTATTAGATCTGAAAATAAAAGGAAATAAAAATAGATCTCGAAGGGAAATATGATAAGGAAGAGAGCCGGGGGCCGTAGATTTCACTAGTGGCTTCTCTTAAGAAAAATAGCATATGGTGGGTAAACAAATTACTGCTAGGCAATTGATAGAACTTCAAATAATCATGATGATATCCAGGCAATGATCATTATATAGGCATCACGTCCAAGATTAGTAGACCGACTCCTGCCTGCATCTACTACTATTACTCCACACATCGATCACTAACCCGCATGCATCGAGTGTATTAAGTTCATGGAGAAACAAATTAAAGCAATAAGAATGATGACATGGTGTAGACAAGATCTATTTATGTAGAAATAGACCCCATCTTGTTATCCTTAATGGCAATGATACATACGTGTCGGTTCCCCTTCTATCACTGGGATCAAGCACCGTAAGATCAAACCCATCACAAAGCACCTATTCCCATGGCAAGAAAAATCGATCTAGTCAGCCTAACTAAACCAAACATTCGAAGAATAAATACGAGGCTATAAGTAATCATGCATATAAGATATCAAAAGACTCAAATACTTTCATGGATAAAAACATAGATCCGATCATAAACTCAAAGTTCATCCGATCCCAACAAACACACCGCAAAAGAGTTACATCAAATACATCTCCAAGAGACCATTGTATTGATAATCAAAAGAGAGAGACAGGAAGCCATCAAGTTACTAACTACGGACCCGTAGGTCTACAGTGAACTACTCACACATCATCATAAAGGCACGGATGAGGATGATGAACCCCTCCGTGATAGTGTCTAGATTGGATTTGTGGTTTCTGGAACTTGCGGCGGCTGGAATTGATTTTCGTTGACTCCCCTAAGGTTTCTGGAATATTGGGGTATTTATAGAGCAAAGAGGCGGTGCGGGAGGCCATCGAGGTGGGCACAACCTACCTGGGCGCGCCTAGGCCCCCAGGCGCGCCCTGGTGGGTTGTGCTCCCCCCGGAGCACCCTTCATGTACTTTCTTGGCGCATCGTGTGTCTTCTGGTCCAGAAAAAGTCACAAAAAGTTTTGCTGCGTTTGGACTCCGCTTGGTATTGATTTCATGCGAAGTGAAAAACATGCAAAAAAAAGCAACTGGCAATGGGCACTATGTCAATAGGGTAGTCCCAAAAAATGATATAAAGTTACTATAAAATGATTGTAAAACATCCAAGAATGATAATATAACAGCATGGAACAATAAAAAATTATAGATACATTGGAGAGGTATCAGCATCCCCAAGCTTAATTCCTGCTCGTCCTCGAGTAGGTAAATGATAAAAACAGAATTTTTTATGTGGAATGTTGCCTAACATGTTTATCACATAATATTTCATTTGTAGAATGTACATTTGGACTTTTATATGATCCAAACCAATAGTCTAGTTTTTACATGAAGATTTCAATACTCAGGCTATCAACAAGCAACCATGTCTTTCAAAATATCAACACTAAAGCAAGTTATCCCTAGCCCATTATGCTCAATCAATTATCCATTCATGAAACACACTTGCCTATTAGCTACACCCAATGCTCAAGTACGATCGTAGTGCCCCTTTGTTGGTGATTTATAAGAGAAGATGGCGACTCCAATAAAAATAAAAATTGCATAAAGTAAAAGAAAGGCCCTTCATAGAGGGAAGTAGGGATTTCTAGGGGCGCCAGAGCTCAAAGCGAAAAAAGTAGAGATAAAACCTTTTGGGTGGCATGCTTTTCCTGTCAAAGAAAATGATCGAGTAGTTCCCAATGCTTTCCATGCTAGATATATCATAGGTGGTTCCCAAACAGAAAATAATGTTTATTCCTTTTTCCACCACACTTTCACATTCCACGGCTAACCGAATCCACGGGTGCCGCCCATACCAACACTTTCCAAGGAATTTATTATTTGACAACATAAAGTAAATTCATTTTTCATTTCAGTACTGGGCATCCCTAATACCTTTGCCGTACTCTCGTGCAATGACAAGTGAATAAACACTCACCTTGAGAATAACACATCTAGCATGGAAAAATATTAGCCACTCCCTACCGTTTCATGAGTGGTACGAGCACACAAAAGAGAAATTTATTTTGAAATTTAGAGATGGCACATACAAATTTGCTTAGTACGACAAAAGAATACCGCATATAGGTAGGTATTGTGGACTCATGTGGCAAGATTGGTTTAAGGATTTTGGATGCACAAGTAGTGATCATACATAGTGCAAATGAAGGCTAGCAAAAGATTGAGAAGCATCCAACCAAGAAACGAAAAATCTCATAAGCGAGCATTAAGCATAACTAACACCGAATAATGCACCACAAGTAGGATGTAATGTCACTGCATAACTATTGACTTTCGTGCTTGCATAGGGAATCACAAACCTTAACACCAATAT
This sequence comes from Triticum dicoccoides, assembly GCF_002162155.2. Classification (NCBI taxonomy): domain Eukaryota; kingdom Viridiplantae; phylum Streptophyta; class Magnoliopsida; order Poales; family Poaceae; genus Triticum; species Triticum dicoccoides. Next base: position 320,718,146 of record NC_041385.1, on the reverse strand, counting down.
TGTGACTAAATCATAATTACTCATCAACATAAATCACATATTATGTCAACATATCGCAAAAGTATTACAAGGAATCAAGTTTATTTTGTCCAATGATCTTCATGAAAGTTTTTATTATATCCCTCTTGAATAGCTATCACTTTTGGACTAATTTCATATGTTGCTTTTGATAGCTCAAACAAATCTAAGTGAAGAACATGAGCATAAAATTTCTTCTCTCAAAATAATTTAAGTGAAGCAGGAGAGAATTTCTTAAAAATTTCCTAACTCTCAAATAAATCTAAGTGAAGCATGAGAGCATTTCTTCAAAAATACTAAAGCACACCGTGCTCAAAAAGATACAGGTGAAGCACTAGAGAAATTCCAAAGCTCAAAAAGATTTAAGTGAAGCATAGAGAGCAATTCTAACAAGTCATAGCATAATTTTGGCTTTCTCAAATAGGTGTTTCTAGAAAGGATTCATGACTTATAATAAATAGAAAAACAAGCAAAGACTCATATCATACAAGACACTCCAAGCAAAACTCATGATATGTGATGAATAAAAATATAGCTCCAAGTAAAATATCGATGGTCGTTAGAAGGGGATGCCACTCGAGCTTCCCCAAGCTTAGTTGCTTGCTTCTATTTTAGATAATAGCTTGGGATGCCATGGACATCCCCAAGCTTTGGCCCTTCTTACTCCCATATTCCTTCATCCATCGTGATCTCACCCAAAACTTGAAAACTTCAATCACATAAAAATGCAAATCACTACTATAAGTATTGTTAAAAATCCATTCATATTTTATTTTTGAATTATATCTACTGTATTCCAACTTTCCTATAGCTTATACCGTCCAATACAAACCATGTATTTATCGAAATAAGCACACAAAGCAAAGAAAACAAAATCTGTCAAAAACAGAACAATCTGTAGTAATTAGGAAACTTCGAATACTTTTCTAACTCCGAACTTCTGAAAATTAGGACAACGTGGGAAATTTGTATATTAATTTTTTTACTGGGCGCAAAAGTTTCTGCTTTTCAACAAGATCAAATCAACTATCACCCAACATGATCCCAAAGGCTTTGCTGGGCACAAACACTAACTAAAACACAAAAAACACAATCATAATAGTAGCGTAATTGTGCAAACACTCGAGAAAAGAAAGAGAAAGACAAAAATAAATTTTTATTCATTGGGGTGCCTCCCAACAAGCGCTATCGTTTTACGCCCCTAGCTAGGCATAATGCAAAGGATCTAAGTGTTGTCATGTTTGCATCCAGCTCTTTAATAAGGCAATCAGATTTCTTTGAAGAGTTAGCATGTAAAATAGCAAAATTTCTAGGCAAAAAATTGAGGAAATCGTCTTATTAATAAGGCCTCTTATAACTTCAACAAAATCCAGGTGGATACTAATCATTTTAAGATCTTCTTTATTATTACTACTAGAAGTTGCACCCTTGTCCTTATTGATTTGAGTACTCTTGCTAATATTAATGGGTTTTTTCAATAGTTATAGCGGAAGCAAAAGCCGTGTCTAGACTACTATAGATTTCTTCCAATTTATCGATCCTAGACAGACTTTCTTCAATTCTTTCATGAATCACGGTCCCCTTTTCTTTTAACAACTTAAGAACTTTTCCCGCTTTTGACCAAATTTTACTAGCAAAATTATGCATCTTTTTATCCAAGTTCTCAAGATATTCTTTAGTAAGAATTTTCTTTTCAATAACATCTAGCCTTTCCATAACATGCTCGGGAGTCAAAGTTGTTGCATTAATCATAAGAGGTGATGATCCTACTAAATTTTCCATAGCATTAAAAGCATCAAGAGAGGGGCTCATCAAGAAATTTCCACCGGTAGTCGTATCAAGGATGAATCTATAGGAAGTGGTGATGCCCACATAAAAACAGCAAGGAAGAACAATGGTGGATTCCTTATGGATAGACCTATTATGAGCATTGCAAATCCTATACCAAGCATCTTTTAAATTCTCCCCTCCCCTTTGCTTAAAGTTAAGAACGTCGTTCATGGGGGTGAATGCAATAGAAGAAGAGCTATCCATAATGGCAACAAGTAAAAAACAAGGGTGCAAACAAAAGCAGATCTGACGAGAAAACTGCGAACAAAAAATAGGGCGAATAAAACGGCAAAATTTTGTGAAGTGGGGGAGAGGAAAATGAGAGGCAAATAGAAAATAATGTAAATTGCAAGGAGATGAGATTTATGATTAGGAACTTGGTAGAAGTTGATGATGTCTCCCCGGCAACGCCGCCAGAAATTGGCACATGGTCGGGAGACTACCTTGACTTGATCCTCCTCGGCAATGGTGCCAGAAATTCCTTTTGATGTTGCTTGAACTACGTCGGTATTTCCATAAAGAGGAAGGGATGATGCAACACAACTACGGTAGGTATTTCCCTCAGTGACGATACCAAGGTTATCGAACCAGTAGGAGAACCATGCAATACCATGTAAACAGCTCCTGCACACAAAGAACAAATACTTGCAACCCGATGTAAGAGAGGGGTTGTCAATCCCTCATGGGTTAAAGGATAGGTAAAATTGTAGTAGATTGGATAAATAGATCTCACGGGAACGCGAGATAAAATAAATAAACAAAAATTGCAGCAAGGTATTTTTTTGTTTTTGGATTAATAGATCTGAAAATAAAAGAAAATAAAAAATATCAAAGGCAATATGATAAAGAAGAGACTCGGGGCCGTAGATTTCACTAGTGGCTTCTCTTAAGAAATTTAGCATATGGTGGGTAAACAAATTACTGTTGGGCAATTGATATAACTTCAAATAATCATGACAATATCTAGGCAATGATCATTGTATAGGCATCACGTCCAACATTAGTAGACCGACTCCTGCATGCATCTACCACTATTACTCCACACATCGACCGCTATCCAGCATGCATGTAGTGTATTAAGTTCATGGAGAAATGGAGTAATGTAGTAAGAACGATGACATGATGTAGACACGATCTATTTATGTAGAAATAAACCCCATGTTGTTATCCTTAATGGCAACAATACATACATGTCGGTTCCCCTTCTGGCACTGGGATCAAGAATCGTAAGATCAAACCAATCACAAAGCACCTCTTCCCATGGGAAGAAAAAATCGATCTAGTCGGCCTAACTAAACCAAAGATTCGAAGAAGAAATACAAGGCTATAAGTAATCATGCATATAAGAAATCAAAACACTCAAATAACTTTCATGGATAAAAACATAGATCTGATCATAAACTCAAAGTTCATCGGATCCCAACAAACACACTGCAAAAAGAGTTACATCTAATATATCTCCAAGAGACCATTGTATTGAGATTCAAAAGAGAGAGAGGAAGCCATCTAGCTACTAACCATGGACCTGTAGGTCTACAATGAACTACTCACGCATCATCGCAGAGGCACCAATGAGGATGATGAACCCCTCCGTGATAGTGTCTAGATTGGATCTGTGGTTTCCGGAACTTGCAGCAGCTGGAATTGATTTTCGTCGACTGCCCTAGAGTTTTTGGAATATCGGGGAATTTATAGAGAAAAGAGGCGGTGCGGGAGGCCTCCGAGGTGGGCACAACCCACCTTGTGGTTTGTGCTCCCCTCTGAGCACCCCTCAGGTACTTTCTTGGCCCATCGTGTGTCTTCTGGTCCAGAAAAAATCACCAAAAAGTTTTGCTACATTTGGACTCCGTTTGGTATTGATTTACTGCAAAGTACAAAACACGCAAAAAAAGCAACTGGCACTGGGCACTATGTCAATAGGTTAGTCCCAAAAATGATATAAAGTTGCTATAAAATGATTGTAAAACACTCACACTCACTTGGTTATCGGAGGCAAGCCTATATATTCATGGGCCCACATGGACGTCCATCTTTTCGGCCGACAATGAGAAATATTAGCAGGGTGGATTCTTCTTCTTTGGTTTGTGTTACCGTATAGTAGGTCGATCATTCGAGGCCTAATTAAGTTCGAGCGCATGCTACGTGTCATGAACCCTCGCTCAGTGTGGGGATTTTATGGTTCCAAATCATGGTGTCACATCGAATATGCGCATTGGGTATTCAAACACCACACACCACTTCCATACACTACAAAAAAATACACTTCCATGATGATACATGTTTGTCATAGTAGGTCGTGGCTTTTTTCATGCATGTACATCCATGACAAATTTATGACAGAATCAAGATAGTCATACCTGTGCTGTCGTAGAAGTGTTCCATGAAATTACCAAAATTATCATCGCGGAAGTTTCCACTTCCATGACAATAAACCACGCGTCACAGAAGTGCTTTCATCAAGGGTGACCGACACGTGGCATCCACCGTAACGGAACACCGTTAAGCTATCGGGTCGGATTTTGGATCCGATAACCCGTTAACAGCCATGACCAATGCCGATTTTCCATGTGTAAAATTCTCATTGGCTGACGGATCCAAGTGTCAGCTCCGCGTTGGCACATGTGTCACTCATCCAACGGTCGAGATGGGCCTATGATATGTTGACACGTGGACCGGCCCAAAAGTGGCCCACAAAGTTTAAATGGGCCGGCCCAACCGAAGGCCCATAAGATTTAGCGGACCATAATGGGCCGGGCCTGCTAAAGGCCCACCAAATTTAGTGGACCATAATGGGCCGGCCCAGGTAAAGGCCCACAAGATTTTGCGGACCACAATGGGCCAGCCCAGCTAAAGGCCCACAAGATTCTACAGACTATAATGGGGTGACCCAGCTAAAGGCCCAACATTCTCTGTGAAACCGGCCCATCAACGGCCTGGTCTAAACTTGTCATCAATGCGGCCCATGGTCACTTCTGGCCCGTTAACAGTCCGCTAAGTAATTGGGCCGAATTCCAGCCCGGTGTATTTCCGGCCTGTTAAAGGTCCGGCTTCATTCGGGCCCATTTACAGGCGATCAAAACTTTCGGCCCATAAATGACCCTGAAGGATTTGGGTCGTATTCGGCCATGTCTGTCATTCGGCCTATTAGAGGCCCACTATAGATTTGGCCCACTTTCGGCCTATTGTCATTTTTGGCCCGTTAACGCCGGACGTGAACCATTGGCCATATGTGGCCTAATGTCATATTGGGCCCATTAACGGCCCATATAAAAATGACGATAATCTAGCCCGACCGAACTTCCGGCCTGTTAAAGGCCCGTGTATTAGGTCGGCGCATTTACGGCCCGTCCGAATTTCGGCCTGTCAAATATCCGCATCGTAAACGGGCCACCATTTCGGCCTACTAAGTCCAGTGGGTTATTTGGCAGAATCAGGGCCCAATCTCACTTTCGGTCTATTAAAGGCCCATGTTTTTTATGGGCTCGACATATTTACACCTCTAAACGGCCTACTTTTACTGAGGGCCCAAATTATGTTTAGGCCTGTTAAAGGCCCACTATGGGCACAGGCGTACCAGAAAAATTTGAAAGCTTATCTAATTTAAGCCCAGATATTTTTAGTGGGCTACATGCCAATTTCGGTCCGTAGTCGTTTTTAGCCCAATTGGAATGGGCCCGACGAATGTTGGCATGTTGGGCTCCTACGAAGCTTTCGTCTGAATACATTACTAAGATAAACCTACACTATACAAAAATAACGTCAAAATTACTGCAGCCTGTGGCCGCATCATAAATGTTGTATCACAACAAAATAAATTCCAATCATACAACAAAAGGCCTGTTGGCATAAAGTTTACAATCCTTCCAGATAAAAGCACCATCGGATGTATAGAAGCACAGATCATTTGACTTGAGTGCTAATGTTTCGGGTTGTAGAATCTGATGGAGCAGCACAATCTCCACCTTTTTTCCGCCATTGCTCTTCAACAACGAAGCGAATGTCTAATAGTCTGGTTTCAAAACCATTCATATCTTGACGGCATTTCTCAACCACTATTCTTGTTTCCGAAACAACGTCCATTAGGGATTGGACTTGTGTCTGGAGCACAGATATATCACTCTGTCTAGCAGGAAGATTTTGTTCAGTAGGCGATTTGGACGAGGTTACCTTGACAACCAACCCAGAATTATGCAGGAAGGTGCTTTTTGCACTGTTAGTGGAGAGATACTGACGCACTACAGCAAGAGGTGACATTGTGCCTGTAGTAGCCTCGTCACCTTCAGGTGGTTGTGGCTGTTCAATCATTTGTTCTAGAGCTTCATGAAAGTTTGAGCTTGTAGATTAGTGTACCAGTGAGTTACTAATGAGACAAAAACAAACAAAGTAGGTTAAACGTTTATACATAACTTATTTTTGTGAACTACAGTAATACATTAGCATGTATTGTAGTGCCAACTACATAATAAAATAACTTTCGGAACATATGTCCATGTTGCATGCCTACTGTATTGTCTATTTCCTCACATTCGTTGACATCTAAGGATAAACAGACATGGTTTAAAGTAGGATGAACATAGTATGACATCATTTATATCATGGGCAAACAGATATAAAACAAACAGGCTATTTTATCATTGCGTGCGCACGTGAACATAACAACTAGATTACAGATCAAGACCAAAAGAATATCCTTCATCTCTTTTAAACCATGTAAGGTGAAATGATACGTTAAGACAATTGTGTATAAAAGTGAACAGAGTAACTGACATTGGATGCAAACCAAGTAGTTAAATGAACACATCACAGTACCAATCAGTTCAAGGCAGGAGGAGTAAGGACTTACAACAGCGGATTGAACTGGTGTGCTCATGCCCTCCATCTTGCTGGTGTGGCAATCCTTGAAGATTTGCACTGCATTCGGTTAAGGTTCTTTTTGGTCCACACGGGCTTTCCGCTGTATTTGGAACAAGTCAATATAGATACGATAATATGGCACACAAAAAAAGAAGGAAGTAGCAGCTATTTACAAGAGCCTCGCAGTGTGCAATATAGCTATGAGATCCTGTTGTCTGTTGGAATTTCACTTTAGAATGGTTGGTTTTGTTCTTCAAACTGTTAGCCTAGAAGAAGATACACTTGTAAGGCACATACATAAATACAAGTTCAATATGTGGTCTGATCAAATACATATAGCCTACTTGATACTTTGGATCAGACCAGTGTTTAACAAGGGCTGTCCAGTCTTCATCTGTAATATATTCCACTGGAGATGTTTGGGCGATTTCATTGTTAGCCTTGCCTTCAAAGTGAGATTTTCTAAGGTGGAACCGATACTGTCGCAGAGCAGACTGAAAAACATGAGTCCATGCTTGTTTAGTTGCATCATATTTCGGATCCAACTTGAACCTCATCTGTTGAAAAAAGAATGTGAGTCTTATTAGGAGGAAGCTAGAAAGTATGGGAGAGAGAAAGACAATATTACTAATTGCGATGAATAAAATTACTTACAGATAAATGGTCAAGGTGCTAAACTAGGTATTGTCTTTCTCATTCCTGTACTGGATCCACGTTGGGAGGATACGCGCATGACACCTAACGGCAACGGCTGCCTCTGATACTAACTTGGCTGACTCTGTAGCATCACGTGGCCTTTTTAAACCTGCCTCAAAATGGATCTCCATTCTTCCTCCTTTAGATTTTGTAAATCTGTCAAGCATTATCCTTGATGTCTGTTTCCGCTTGCGCCGTGGTGCTAGTTCAACAACGAATATGGAAAGTGTTAGTGTACATCAAACTGTGAGAGTACATATAAAGGAGCATGCAACTGCAACTTGACTCGGTCAGGTACCGTCTTGGTGTTGTGCTCATGAGGTTCATCTGATCTTGCCAAGTCCTGTTGTGTCAACAGTGCTTCAGAAGTAGTGTTAGGTGTGAAGGCAGCTTGGGAACTAGCCAGTTCCGGAGCAAACGAACGAGTAACTGGTTGAGATGCTGGTACAGTTGAAGCGGATGCTGCAGCTGGTGGAGAAGGTGATACTGTGTTTGTAGATTTAGCCGGTGGACTTGGACCTTCTACTTCTCTATAAGTACCAGCAGAATCTCGACGGCAAAGCCTTTTCCATTTCACCCGACGAGTAACAGCACTCCCTACTATATTATTTTCCTTGCTCTTTTTTGACTTTGCCATGTCAAGCTGTACCCACAACACAAAAGAATAAAATCACTCTTCAGAACTCATTGATGCATGATACAGGCAAGCAATACTTTGATGTAAGACAACCGTATGAGGATGGAATATGTAAGAAAAACAGGACGGCATGACATATTCACAGCTACGATGTGCAAACTAAGCAGAAGGATTTTCAAGAAAATAGAAGTAATGCAAGCTAGACACCATATGAAAGATGCAACCTATATTACTCTGCCAAGTTAAAAGTGTCTTGTCATAAGTGGCAATTCGAAAAATTAGAAGAAGTACAACATAGAAACCAATGCAAGATGCAACCACTATCAAACTGCCATGTTAAAAGCGTCCAATCATGATTTACTGATGCGGGATACACAACAGCAGTACTTTGATGTAAGAACATGGTATGATAGATAGATGAAGTGTATTGTAGACAAAGAAAGCCATGTCATATGGACATGTATAACATATAAACTCAGCAGGTGCAGTTTAATCAAAATAGAAGAAATACAGGCTAGACAACATATGCAACATGAAACCAATTATCACACTGTCAACTTAGAGCGAGCACCTGCGATGGTGGAGTGCGGGAGATGAACTCATCATGTAGACTTGGGACTTCAACTTCATTAGCAGTAGAAGTGGCAAATCTAGAGAGTCTCTGTTTGCGTCGGTGCGGAGTACCACCAACATCCCCTAACTTACTCTTTTCCTTCCTATTTTCTGATATTGCCTTATGAAGTCAAACCACAAGAAGATGAATAAAATTAGCTCTGCATAACTGGTTGATGCATGATACAGACGAACACTACTTTGATGTAAGGCAAGCGCAGGAGGATGGAATATATACAAAAAAAGACAGCGTTTCATATTCACACGTACGATAGGAGGATGGAATATGTATGAAAAAACAGTAAGCGGAAGGCATTTCAACAAAATTAGAAGAAATGAAAGCTAGGCACCATATGAACATGCAACCAATATCACTCTATCAGGTAAAAAGTGTCTCGTCGTAAGTGCCATTTCAAGAAATTAGAAGCAGTACAAGCTAGAAGACAATGCAAGATGCAACCTACATCACAGTCCCAAGTTAAATGTGTCTTATGGGTAAGTGATCGTTAAAGGTATAAGTTGTAAGCTACGCAGATGCAATTCAACATAATCAGAAGCAATACAAACTAGACATCATACATAAAACGCAACCACGTATAACAGTTCCCAGTAAGAGCAAGCACCTGTGATGGTCGAGTAGGGGAGATGTGCTCATCGTCTACATGTATGTTCTAGAAACAGGAAAACGTGTCATATTCACAGGCATTATGTGTAAATTAAGCAGATGCAATTCAAGTTAGAAGCAATACAAGCTAGACATCATACGCAACATGCAACCACATATAATAGTGTCAAGTTAGAGCAAGCACCTGTGATGGTGGAGTAGGGGAGATGTGCTCATCATCTACACAGCTACGTTGACTGTCCAGCCTTGTGTTGTCTTGCGAATCTTATTGGGAGGATGGCGGAGTAGAATCTGTAGATACCCCCTATTTGAGTTGCTCTGAAGGACCACCATCATCCACTGCCGGACTAATTTCCTTCAGCTGTAATGATTTTGCATTGTGAAGTCAAACCGATAAGAAAAAGGAATAAAATTCGCTCCTTAGAACTCATTCATGCATGATACTGACGAACACTACTCGGATGAAAGGCAAACACATGATGCGAGGATGGAATATGTATTAAAAACAGGATGGTGTGACATATTCACACCTATAATGTGGTAACTAAGCAGAAGGCATTTCAACAAATTAGAAGCACTGCAAGCTAGACACCATATGAAAGATGCAACCAATATCACTCTGCCAAGTTCAAACTGTATGGCGTTTCAACAAATTAGAAGCAGTATATGCTAGAAATCATATGCAAGACACAACCAATATCACAGTGGCGACTTAAAGGTGCCTTATCATAAGTGACTGATGCGGGATATGCAAGAATAGTAGTCTGATGTAGAAACAGGAACACATGTCATATTCACAGGCATTATGTGTAAAGTAAGCAGATGCAATTCAACAAAGTTAGAAGCAATACAAGCTAGACGTCGTACGCAACATGGAACCACATATAATAGTGCCAAGTTAGAGCAAGCACCTGTGATGGTGGAGTAGGGGAGATGTGCTCATCATCTAGACAGCTACGTTGACTGTCTAGCCTTGCGTTGTCTTGCAAATCTTGTTGGGAGGATGGCGGAGTAGAATCTGTAGAGAACCTCCGTTTCAGTTGCTCAGAAGGACCACCATCATCCAATGCCTTGCCAATTTCCTTCAGCTTTATTGATTTTGCATTGTGAGGTCATGCCGACAAGAAAAAGGAATATCATTCGCTCTTCAGAACTCATTCATGCATGATACTGACGAACACTACTCTGATGAAAGGCAAAGTCATGATACGAGGATGGAATATGTACGAGAAAATGGACGGCTTGACATATTCACACCTATGATGTGGTAACTAAGCAGAAGGCACTTCAACAAATTAGAAACACTGCAAGACACCATATGGAAGGTGCAATCAATATCACTCTGCCAAGTTAAAACTTTCTCGTCATAGGCGGCGTTCATCAAACTAGAAGCAATACATGCTAGAAATCATATTCAAGACACAAACTAATATCACACTGCCAACTTAAAGGTGTCCCATCATAAGTGACTGATGCAGGATACACAAGAAGAGTAGTTTCATGTAAGAACATGGTGTGATAGACAGATATAGTATGTACCAAAAACAGGAAAGCGTGTCATATTCACATGTATCATGTGTAAGCTAAGCAGATGCAGTTTACACTAATTAGGAGCAATACGAGCTAGACACCATATGCAACATGCAACCAGATATCACACTGCCAAGTTAGAGCAAGCACCTTGGATGGTGGAGTAGGGGAGCGGAGACTTGGACCATGTAATGCACTATCAGTAAAAGGAGAATTGGTATAGATGCTCCGTTTACGTTGCTGCAGAGGACCACCATCATCACCTTACTTACTCTTTTCCTTTCTCTTTCTTGATTTTTCCTTGTCAAGTCAAACCCACAAGAAAAAGGAATAAAATTTTCTCTTCAGAACTTATTGATGCATGATACTGACGAACACTACTTTCATGTAAGGCAGCCGCATGATAGGAGGATGGAATATGTATGAAAAACAGGACAACGTGACATATTGACATGTATGATGTATAAAGTGTAAACTAAGCACAAGGTGCTTGAACTTGTTAGAATCGATGCAAGCTAGAAACCACATGAAAGATGAAACCAATATCACTCTCCCAAATTAAAAGGGTGCCCTAACAAATGTATTTGACCAAATTAGGAGCAATACATGGCAACAGGCTAGAAATAATATGCAATATGCAACGAATAAAGGTGACTCATCGTAAGTAAATGATGCAGGATACAGAAGGGAGGTAGTTTCATGTAAGAACAAGGTTAACACATAGATGTAGTGTGTACCAAAAATAGGAAGGCATGTCATATTCACAGGTATAGTGTGTAAACTAAGAAGATGCAATTTACCCTAATTAGAAGCATTACAAGCTAGACACCGTATGCAACATGCAACCACATATCACACTGCGAAGTTGGAGCAAGCACCTGTGATGGTGGTGTAGGGGAAGTGCTGTCTTCAGGTACAGAGCAACGTTCAATATCTTCATTTAGGCTTGTTGTTTCTTGAGAATCATGCGGAGAGGATGAAATTGCATTCTTTATAAGAGTATTGCGTCTCATATTAACCCACGCGCGTGACTATCTCATCATAAGCGATAGACGCAGGATACACAAGAACAGTAGTTTGATGTAAGAACATGGTGTGATAGGCAGATGTAGTATGTACCAAAAACAGGAAGGCGTGTCATATTCACATGTATAATGTGTAAGATAAGGATATGCAATTTAACAAATTAGGAGCATTGACGAGGGATACACAAGAGAAGTAGTTTGATGTAGGAACATGGTTAATAGAAAGACGTAGTATGTACCAAAAACAGGAAGGCATGTCATATTCACAGGTATAATGTGTTAACTAAGCAGATGCAATTTACACTAATTAGAAGCATTACAAGGTAGACACCATATGCAACATGCAACCACATATAACACTGCCAAGTAAGAGCAAGCACCTGCGACGGTGGTGTGGGGGAATTGCGGTGATCAACTAGAAAGCTACGTTGACTATCTTCATTTAGCCTTGCTGTTTCTTGAGAATCATGTGGGGAGGATGACACTTTACTCTTTAAACGAGTAGGGCGTCTCACAGTAACCCACCCGGGTGACTGTCTCATCATAAGTGATTGACGAGGGATACAAAAGAGCATTAGTTTGATGTATGAACATGGTTAATAGACATATGTAGTATGTATCAAAAACATGAAGGCATGTCATTATCAAAGGTATAATGTGTAAAGTAAGTAGATGCAATTTAACCAAATTGGAAGCAATACAAGCTAGACACCATATGCAACATGCAACCACATTTGACAGCGCGAAGTTAAAGCAAGCACCTGGGATGGTTGTGTGTGGCAATTGAGATCATCACCTGCAGAGCTACTTTTACTGTCTCCAACTGCTGACACTGCACCCATTAGAGCATTCAAACGCTTACTGCTTATCTTCGAATTAGACTGGAGCGACTTCGGTCTTTTCTTTTCTGCATTCATCAACACTGCGTCAGATTCTGAAATACCCATGCATAAAAAAACAATAGTGTCAGTATGGGTGAAGTGTGTGCACAATTAGTTCAGTGTAAAGGTAGCAGATAGCAGGTCGGTGAGACATAAATGACGGGAGACATATGATAGCTCTACAACATGGATGGCACACTCAATTACTATAGGTTTCTATGAAAATAACAGTCGACTGAAAGCAAATAGGTCAGTCCATTTTTTATGCACCGTCCGGTGTACAAAGAACAGGGAGATCACCTTCAGCTACCTCCAGCCAGTCAGTGTTGACGATCTTCCTCGAAACGCCAGCGACCATCGGCCCAGTATTCCTCCCCTGCCTGTGCCCTCCCCTCGACCTCACCGCACCGCCGTGCTTGGCACCGCCCCCAGCCATCCATTCAAGCCCCGCCGACCTCCAGATTAGGCGCAAGCAGCTCCTGCGCCCCACACCCCTATGATAGACACCGATGCGCCGCTTCCCCGGGGAACAGGCGGACTAGGTGCTCCGCGCGCCTAAGCGGGTGCTGCTTCTTTTAATTGCGGTTCGACTGACCTTGAATTGAAATCCAGGCGGGCTACTGACCTCTAGCAAAGGTGAAATAGTAAAAGGGAGGAAACCTTGTGCATTTAGTATCACGAAGAAGATGCAGTAAGAAGCGCTCAACTAGTTTCTTTCGTGGGATGAATACAGTGTGAGCGGAGACGTAAGATTTGCACGAATAAGGGAAGAGGAGTACCTCTTTCTGCTGGCAGTGCTGTGTCCTCCTTCTGTTTTCCGACGATCTTGTTGTTCGCCGGAAACCAGAAGTTGTGGAGGACGGTGCAGCCTTGGACGAACCCATGGCCAAGTTGTTGAGTGTGGTGCGGTGGCCGTCTGTCGGCAGCGGGGAAGCAGATCCGAGGTGGCGAACGACGGCGTAGCGGGAACAACTCTGGTGCGGTGGACGGTTTCGACAGTAGAGCCGCAGCAGTGAGGCGCAGGACGGTGTGGTCGGAGTGGTTCTGGTACGGCGCACGTCGGCGTCGGCGTCGTGGAGGCAGCTCTGCCTCGGCTTCAGATGCTAAGTCCTTGAGGGCATTGCGGTTGCGGTTGCATTGGACGACTACGTCGGGGTATCGGCTCCAGTGTGATGGAGGAGGGCGGCGGTGGATTGGCCGCTATGGGGTGGAGGACGGAGGAGGTTGGGGTTTCGCCGCTGGTGGAGAGGGCGTTTTCGCGCCCATGGAGTATGAATGGGAAAACAGAGGGAGGCGGGGAACTAAGGGGGAACGATGTTTCGGTTTGAGACGCGCTTGTTTGAAATTTGGGGAAAGTTACAAACTTTGCCCCCATCTAAAATTTCGGACATATTGCGGGTTGGGGGTAGGACAGTCATGTCAGGTGTCCCAAATGAGGGCGGGATAGATTTCGGCCGAGCACATGGGTGTTTAGGTGCCCACGGCGTATGAATGCTTCTTGGAGGCGGTTGAGACGGGCGTCTTGGTGAAGTTACAAACCTACCCGGGTTTAGACCTTTGGACATCGGGCTGATAGGCTACACGGGCCAGAGTTAGGACAGTAATTTCCTACCACCAAAACATTAGTCTCGTGCGGTTTCGGGTGACCAGAGGCCTATTTGGCACTTCGTTCAATATTTGGGAGCAAAAGCATTAACGTTTTTGGTTCTCTTGAATTGAACTTTCAGGATTTGTCAAACTTCACAAATCTTAAAAAATATGCAACTTACCTCAGTTCATGCATAGTTCCAGGTATAATCTCATTGGTTGCAAAAAAAAGTTAGATATGCGTATGAATATATATACCATGTTCAAACTCACAACAAAGATTGATGCCCCCTTTTACATCTGATTTACAAATGCCATTATCTCGGGTTCAAATAGATGAATGCACTTCCTATGAATTTGAATCTTCGAAACCCCCTTTATGTTGAATTCGACATGTATTTTATTTCGTAGCTAGCAATTTGGAATGTATCCATGCAAGTGACAAATGTATAAAGTGCTTCACACTAACAACATGGAGTGCACTAATTAATGTTTATATATGAATTGCAAAAGCATCCATTGCCTGTATTTCAAACCGCTCTCACTCTATGGATCGATAATATGAAATAAACACATGCACATGCTAGAATTCAATAGAGTATGGGTGTCTGTTAGACCGATTTTCGTCCATACACAATTTTGCAAAATTCACGATCTCATCCAAAAATAATAATGCCATTTATTTTTTAATTTAATGCGTAGAACCGCCTTTTACACGTTGATATCTCTCTATCTAACGCATAAGTGCACACACTTTATATGCATCGGCATTTCTCTTTCGCACATGCTCACAATCTCTCTCAGGGTGTCGGGGTGTCTCACGCACATGCTCTCTCTGTTTCTCTATCTCTCTTTCTGACTACTATGTACCACTCTTTTCACTAATCTCAGTTGGAAAACACTATTTCTGTCGCATGCATATATACACATGCACGGTCTCTACTAGCCCTCTATACGCACATATATGTTCCTACGTGTCTCCCGCATGCACATTATCTTTAGGCCTCTCTCGCACACATTGCCCCCCCGACACACCTCTCTAATAGTAGTTGGCAGATATGATGTCATCATATCATTCGGTAGGATATCCCTGGCTGTTAGGCTGGATGGTAATACGAGGCAAAGTTTTACCCTAGTTCGGATCGGACCCTTGCAGTTGAAGAAAGAGCCTACTCCTGGTACTGTATATTAGTGTTCGGGGTGTGTACAAAGTACACGTGAATACCAGACATTGTGCGTGTGTGTATACTATCGATGAACTAGCTCCCAAGCTTGTATAACGTACTAAGGGCCTAGGGTTACAAATCATATATAGCCGGCTTATCACCAGTGGGGATAGAGTCCTCCGTGACTCTGGTAGCTTCGTGTTGTACGCCGAGTCCTCCACATGGGTCTCCGTATAACACGTCTCGGTCCAACCTATATGTGGCGCAGGATGGAACCGACCCATGAGTCTTCATGTTGACCCACCACAACTAGAAATGATGTGCCCACCACATCACACACAGAATCGGTCACTAAGAAAATAAGCATATACAATAGTACAATGGTATCTAGCTCACGTTACGTCTCCATATTTTGTTGATGACACTGACGGACTTTGCATTTGATGCATGCTCCGTATTTTGTTGACGACACTTGCAATCATTATATTTGAAGCAAAAGCACGATATGGTCACTGGACTTCAGAATAAGCTCAGCACGGTCACCACATACATTTTGTCGTGCTAACCAACATGTGGTTGGATGGTTAGAGGACAGTGATTTATCAAGCCCACCAAGGTTAAAGTCCCGGTGCTCGCATTTATCTTGTGTTAATTTCAGTATTTTCCGGCGATGTACGTTCAGTGGGAGGAGACGTTCCACTCGACTATGAGGCACCTATGGTGACTTCGTAAAATCTCAAGATCATATATGCTGGCCCACTCTCTCGAAGGTGTGGCGGCGGACCGGCGGTGGGGAGTGGTTTCAGGGAGGGCGGGCTGGCCGCGAGCGGCAGGGGCGTGCGGTTCGGCCAGTGGTTGCTGGCGTCTTGGGGGGGAGTTTGATGATAAACTGGAGGCCCTTGATTTCGTATCCAACGCTGGAAAATCTAATGACCAGAGATGAAAAAGTCAGTCGACTAACGTGTAGCCTCACCCCGCACGTACACATGCACGCACGCAAGACACGCACGCATGTAGGCGTGCAACACTGACACGTACACATAACGTACACATGCACGCATGCTGGCGTGCAACACTGACACGTACACATGCACTCACGAACACACGCACGTACGCACCCATGCACGCAACACTGAAACGCACCCTTGCACGTACGCACCCATGCATGCAACAATGAAACGCACCATTGCATGCACGCAACACTCACACGCCTGCATGCACATAGCACACGACACAAGACACGCGCTTAACTACATGAAAAAGATGATGTCACATTCAATGAACAATCATCGATTTATGAAATGCCCGCTTCTGACCGCCCTGGCCCACCAAAGGTTCCTTTGCTGTGCGCTGCCTGCGTTGGGTCCCTCACATGCAGGCCATGCACCCAAAGAGCCCACACGTCAGTGGAAGAACGGTGCGGTGTCCTAGGTCAGAGTCGAGGGCGCCACTCGCGGCACGCCCGGCTGAACACACCTCCGTGCCGCATTCAAACGCCTCCATGAAACCCACCCGTGTGGAAGCCGAGAAAGCCACTCTGGACACACGTCCGTTCATGACCGGGCCGGCATTAAATGCAATGCCGGCCGAGCTCCTCCCGTCCGCCGTCTATTCAATCTCCTATTTAAACGAGGCCAAACGCCGGCCAAGAATCGCACACCTCCGCCGCTCCCCTATCTCCTCCACCATTTTGTCCACTCTTACAATGGCTTATGAAGAGTGGTTATTCCACATCCAAGCCGCCTGGGTAGCCCGCCAGATACGAGCTATGCAGCTCGCTGATCCACCTCCCTCCCCACGCCCGACGGAGCCAGTTGCCGCCCTAAGCCGGCGCGCGGTTCAACAACTCGCCGCTCCAGGCCAGCTCGACGAGGAGCGGCGCACGGGCGTCGTTGCTACCGTCCATGCCGCCGCCTCGTATTGCGTCTCCCGTTTCTGTGGACGAGACTCCCATGCTGGCGGTCGCGCCATGCAAGCAACGACAGAAGCTGGGTGCGCGGAGAGTGACAAGTCGGTGGCCAGCGCCTCCGCGTCCGCCGCCATCACCGAGGAGAAGTAGAACACGGGAGGCCGCCGCCGCTTGGGTCCCATGAAGGCCACTGCGGAGGCGACACCGGTGTACACAGCAGGTGTCTTGCCGGATCCTTTTGTTGTGAGGGCCTTCGTCGACCCCGCATGGGCTCCACGGAAGAGGTCAATGTTAGGATGAACTCGAGCCGGTGCCGGCCATGGCGAAGTAGTGGACGGTGATGAACTCGAACTGGTGCCGGCCACCATCATCTTCGGCACCAGCCAATGATATCAGTTGGGCAGTGGGGAAGCGAGCCGTCCTTTGCACTGAAGCATATACCTCCGGGGCTCCCGGTAGTCCGGTGATCATGCTGCCGGACATGAGGAACACAAATCGATCGGCGGGCGACCATTTAGGCCATGTATTATATACCTGTGTTGTCCAGAACTAGCACCACATAGTTCATTTGAATGTAATGAAATCCGTCATGTTTGTGTGAAAATCCGATATTTTATATGATTTCCATCGTTGTTTATATGAAATACTCCGATGGTTGCGTGAATAAGTATTAGTTTGTCTACGTGTTTGCGTGAATTTCATCCGGTTGGTTGAGTTGCTGTCATAATGTGTGCGGCTATGGTTGAATGGCGTAATTTGCGGGTCGCCGGTCGGTCTGCGGGCGGCTCGGGCGGTGTTGTGGGACAAAAAAACACAGCTCGTGCGAGCTCGTCTCCAACGTGCGCGCTGGAGGATGCATGACAGCATGAGCACCCGAGCCGTTCCTCGTTCATTGGTGGCAAAGGCACCGGTGGACAAAAGGGTCGCCAATATTTTGGCTACCCCGGGCAAGATCCAAACAGCCCCTCCCAACAGATTCAAATCCCTCGTTCGCCGTGGAATTTTGCCATGTGTTGTTTTCATGGACTAGCAAGATGCACGTGCATTGCACGGAACATCAAGATGCATTTTTTTACAAACTCCTGCATGCATGCAAGGGATAATTAATGTCCTCCTTTGCTAGTACCACGAGGCAAACACCATTAATATTGCATCGATTAGTGATAGTGGCCTTGTATATCTGCAAATTGTAATTTTGATAGTGGCCCCTTGTATATAAAAATGGAGGGAAAAATATGAGAGATAAGGTGAGGAGGAGTGGGGCGTGGTGCCGTGGTGGTGACTGGTGGTCGTACTGGGCGGAGGCATGGGGATGGACGACGCATTATGTCTAGGTTTGTATCTCTCTCTCACACACCCACGTAGGTGGGGGACATGCACGAAGAGAAGAGGTGCATGCACGGCGCACGTACTCCCATATCTTTCCCAACCACACCCGCGCGGGTACACGGTGGAGCTCATTTCTGTACGAAAAACGCAGCCCACGTGGTAATTTGGCACGTGTACTGGTTGTCCACTTGGTGGAGGGAGGATCGTCTACCACGGGTGAACAAACAAATTGCGACTTGACGCGTTATGTTAAATTAAAAAAATAGGCAAACCATGTGGGGCCTACCTTAGAGGCAAGGCTCTATACACTGGAGTACTTTTGATGTGTCCCATCAACTCGCAGAACAAGGAGAAACTTGCTTAGTACGCCGTCTCCCCCACCCACGGGCGCGGTGGCTCACAGGATGAGGTGAAGCTAGAGTACTACTGTACGCCTTTACGCCCGCTCCCTCACCCACGCGCACGGTGGCTCGCAGCACGAGGAGAAAATTTTACTACTCCCTTCATTTACTCCTCGTCCCTACTACATACTTTGGTTAGTACTCCCTCTATTTACTTATAAAATGCCACTATAAAAATACATTTTGCATCTATACAAGGCCACAAATAGTAATCGAGACAAAATTTACTACTCCCTCCTTTCAAGTTTATGGCTCAATTTCAAAATCTCTCCAACCAAGGTAGACGGTGAGTGGTCAAATTAATTTCGTAGTTTGCACAGTACGCTCGTTTTTCTCAAGAAGTTATGTTTACCGAGGCATTAATTAGAACGAATGCATGAATGACCACTAAATTTCCATGAACTTGTACATGCATTGGTTAGTTTCCTCTTGACAGTGCTTGCGTCGGGTGATCTAACGCACCTCGAAATCCAACATGTAATTGTACTACTACTAGTATAGTACTAGAATTGAGACTTATCAAACGGAAAAACGAATGTTTTTTAGATGATCCCTATAAACCCTAGTGGGTACGTACTCCGTAAAAACAGTTTTTTCCAAAACTAAGTCGCTCCCTTTCATGAATTTTGTAGTATACTCCTCCGTCGACGCTCCCTTTCATGAATTTTGTACTTCCTGTCGCTGACATGTGGGACATATAGCAACCGGGTCGACGTGTCCAGCACGAAATAACAGTGCATAACAGCAGGGGGGACGCACTCCACTCGTACCGGCCCAGTGTTAGTAATGAGGAATGAGACATCAAATCACAATGTCGCACCTTCCCAGACGGACGAAGAAACCATTATTTCACACTTCGGTTCGACATCATCTCAAACCACGTACTAGTATTGCTTCTGCCTCAAGAGGGACACGCGCATCGCCTTGGTACATCATGACACGTGGGACCGCATGACAGGCCATGCTCCCCCGCTGATCGCTGGGTAAAATCACCTCATTTTTACTATACTTCCTCCGGATTGGTTTACTACATGGCATGCACGTCGTTCTAGGTTGAGAATTTAACTGGCTATATATATATATGTGTGATGAACAGTACGCTAGCCTTTTAAAAAATGTATACTTTTGTACAGTAGTACTCAACTATCGATGGATTGCGCCATGGTGCAAAAATTGAAATTTTAAAAAAAGGTGGTACATATAGAGAGCGCACGTCGCCAAATTATGCATATAGTACTATTAAAAAAGCTAGTACGTGCTTAATTGGGGTGCTAAATTCTATTAAAGAAATACTAGTACTAGTACGCACATCCTGAAGAGTTAAAGTAACGAGAAGAAACATAACATAGTTCTGCTAGGGGCTCAGCACAACACACCCCTCAAATTAAACTATGCACACCTGAAATTAAATTATGCAACTAATCTGGTAGACACTGCATTAGAAGTTTAGAACCGCCATGAGCAACGACACTGCCACCTTACTCGGAGTCCTCGTCCACGTCCTCGACTTCGTCCTTGTCCCTCTTCCTCTTGGCTGATACTTCTTTGCTTGAACCACCAACTTGGCTATTGCTCTTCATCCAACCCTTGTAGATATTGAAACAAAGGTAGCCATCCATTGCAGCGTACTAGATGTGGTCTATATCTAGCACATTCCGCTGCCATGCATGACGATGAAACGTGTAATGAGGTTTCTCCAGTTTGCGGTATGAAGGATGAACCATGCCTCCTGCCAGGGTCAGCATTGAGGGCTGACGAGAGGGCACCAACCAATTCTTCTCGAGGTCGAAGGGGTTGCCTACAACGAGGCCTATCCAACGCAGGACTTCTTTGTCGTTCTTAAAGTCTACAGTAACGAATTTGACTGTTTTCTCCTCAAGGAAGTTCTTAAAATCCTGGCACTCAACGTCAGCATGTCATATCTGGTAGACCAAGCAAACGTTATGTACGCAAACCTGGATCACGGCGGGCTTCTTCCTCTCTTCGTCCTTTAGATCCTTCTCTCGTCCCAGGAATGTGGTGTACTCAACATCTAGCCTAGTGACCCACTCATCATGTGAGTTTTCGAACATGCGTCTGAAGCGAGAAAGGCATCCTTTCACCATCGCGGAAGTACGGGTGTAGATGATGTCGAACTCATCGCCGGTGATGGTTCTAACCTTGTACTCACCGCCGACCGGGGAGATTTGGGATGCCATGGATTTGGGAGGAGGGTTAGGATTAGTGGAACTGCCGTAATGTGAATGGACGAGACGACTAGGAGCGAACCGCCGTAGTATCAAAGGACGTGCGGGAAAGAGTAGGAGCGAACTGCCAGCGTGCAAACGGCAGGGTAGTGGCTTTCCATTCTCCCATGATACGGGCTTCCGAGAGCCCTTGGATCTGAGATCGAACGGTTGCATGGTGTGATTCTAAACCTATGGGTGAATATCCTATCCTGGAGGGTTATTCTTAAAATTTTCAGCAACTTAGCATGCGACCGTTTGATCTCAGATCCAAGGGCTGCCAGCAGCCCGTATCATGGTCGTGCCTACCACGACCGTCGCGTCGCTCACGTGGTCGCGCCCTTGGAGATTTAACACGGTGCGTTAGGCTATCTGATGTTGGCATGTCATACATAGTCATCACTTAGTCACTCATACTACAACAAGGTTGGCTATAAGGTTGGCTATAAGTGTATTTTTTTACTCCTCTCTATCTCTTTCTTCGTACTCCCTCCGTCCCATAATATAAGAACGTTTTTGACACTAGCTAGTGTAGTGTCAAAAACGTTCTTATATAATGGGACATAGGGAGTACTAGTATTTATTGCATTTGCCAAGGAGTGACCTCTTCCAATGAAATGGTGTTGCTATGTTTGCTTCATTTAATTAGCTATAGACTCAAAATTGTCTTTTCACCTAGGTACACGCGCTTAGCACCGTTTCTTCCTTGGGTCACCCAACTAGTCTCTCTCTTCTTGATTAACTTGCCACATCAGACTTTATGCCTATGTGGCAAGCTTAAGCACCTGTAGGAGCAAGTAAGTACAATAGTGCGCTTTACATGGCATTTTTGCATATGTTGAGGAAAGAGAGGCAAGGAAAAAGTGGAGAAGTGGGCTCTCATGCAAGAGCCAGCCTCTACTACTACATGGTGGAGCATTGGGAGAGGCACTTGTATGGAGGTGGTCAGGAATCGGGAGACTCACGCCGGTCGTAGCACCACAATTAAAATGATAATGGCAAGTCAAATCACGGGGCCCCACCTGTCCAGCAGTAACTCGCTGTCAAATCACACAGCCCTACGTTTGTAGCAGCCTACTCCCTCGTCTTCTCGCATCTCTGTCGAACCGACTAGGCGGAACTTCCCCACCCTCGACTTTTAAATACAACTACTCCCTCCGTCGGATGCGTTTGGTTGAAGGTATCCTATGAATGGATTGGGACCGTTCAATTTTTTTGGGATTGAACCATTCAATTCATGTGTTTGGCTGAATATAAGAGATTAGCTAATTATTTAAGACGGGACCACCAGTCATTCTCACATAGTCATGCATGCAAAGGGTAGCCATTTGATTCGACCGATTTGGTTGGGTGGAATGGTTCAGCATCTTCAAGGCATATTCTCTTTTTTTGACTCGAACCATTCATGTGCTTTATAACCAAACATGTCTATTTTCTGAACGATCCCAACCCATTCATGACCACCCTTGCAACCAAACGCACGTCATCTTACGAAAACCAAATAATCCCACAATACTAAGGCGTGGTGCATTAACTTCTACCTCATTTCTTGTTTCTTCACATATCAACCAATAAGAATCCAATGATATACTTTTTGTGACATAGTAACCCATATTTAGTTAGTCAAATGGATGACCTAGAACTATGTGCAGGCCCTATAAACCGAGACGCCTACAAATAAAAAACTGAGACGGAGAGGGTAGTTCAGCACGTATCTTTTTAGATCAATATAGTCGGGATTCACCAAGGAGCAAAACCAAGTGGTAGGATGCTCCTGTCGTGTTGGTGTAGCAACTCAAGCAGGGTCAGTCCGCACACAAAATGGCGACACACTTAACAGGACCCCTTTGGCAGACATGTGGCTCATCCACCGTCTTGTTCCACGTGCGATGCACCAAATTACAGTTCGGAGCAGCGGTTGGAATTGGAGGCACCCCGGTCGTAGCGCCGCAGTAGTAGAAAATGAGCGATGAGGGATCAAATCACAAAGCCCCACCTTTCCGACATTAAGCTGGACGGATGAAGCAACCATCATTTCACTCTAGCGTGCAAGAGCATAAAGAAAAGAGAAAACAATGATGCGTGCGGCAGCTACCTAGGGCACCCTAGGGTAGGGGTCTCCACTACAGATCCTTTTTTTTGAAAGCGCCTCCACTACAAATCGGCTTCTCACTCGTCCTCTTGAAGAAAACCGATGATGAGTGCGGCGGTAGGGTTTGTAGGAGTACTACGGTGTGCGGGGCCACATCGTAGTAAACGGGTTCGAGTCATCAAGTCGACACCTTAAATATGTGTGGGCCGCTTGGTTTTACGGGAACGAGGCAGCATTTTGGGTTCGGGGACCAGTGGAGATATAACACGTACAAAAAATTGTGGACGTAGGTTCGACCGAAAGGCAATGATGCATGGGCCCTGCATTTTGATATACCCGGGGCCGCGTGAAATTTGCTACTCTACTCAAAACTAGTAAGGGACACATGTATTGAACACATGAGATTTCGAAACCAAATTATGAATAAATACACACTATAGCATGTAAAGCTTTGAGTCACATATGCATGATGTAGATGTTCGTTTAATTCTTATAGTTCATCTCATTCAAAATCAATTAGTTTTATAAAAATGTTAAGATTCATGGGGTTGTGCATTATAAATCATAAAGTAAAAAACAAATAATGGCAATTCATTTAGAAAAGAAAAATCAATTATGATACAGAAGATTCTAGAACAAAGGAGAAGTGCTTGTGTTTTGAGGTTTGTGCATTATGCTTAAGTTCAACCATGGAGTCTTCTAAATTGTACATGTGGAAGATCTGGTGGAATGTTGATGATATCCAACGGCCAGTAGTGCTCGGATTTGCCCATCTCTGCACTGTCGGGTTCGCTTCATCCATCGACCATCTTTCAAAGTTATTGGCACACTATATAGTTCTTTTGCCATAGTGGCATGTTTTGGAAAAAAGCTATTAGTGGGTTGTACTATCTATTTAGGAATAGAAGATGCATATGTGGAAGTTGTAGGGAAAGAGATGACATGGAGCATCTCAATTCCTATGAGTCTGGATTGGAAAAGAGATGTCATTTGGTTCACATCATAGGAACTTTTCTATTGAATCTAGAGATGACATGTATCTCAATTCCTATGAGGAGGGATTAGTAAAGAGATGTAATTTGGTTCATATCATAGGAACTTTTCTATTGAATATACGCTAATGTGTATTTTCTTTTGAAATTAAGGGAGTATAGGAATCCATTCATATGAACCAAGTGGCTCTAAAGCTATAGAAATGATATCATGTTTATTTGCTTTGAAATGTAGAGTATATGAATGTATTCCTATGAACCAATTGGCTCTAAAGGAAAAAATCCTATAAAAATCATATCATATAGAGTTCTTATGATATTCCTCGACACTAAAGGATGGTTTAAATTGCTGCGGATGATACGATGGTCTTTCTTTGTAGACTCCTCACCCATCTTTATAGTTACCTATCGAAGATGAATGAAATGATATATACAGGGTATTCTACATGTGCAATTTGGTACACGAAAACTCGGTAAAAGTTTGCGAGGTTCTAATTTTCAATACAGCTATATGCACTGCATTTCGGAACGGAGGGAGCATACGGCAGTTTCTAACACTCACGAGGAAGATTTGTGTGTAGGAGGAGTGGCCGTTCTGTTAAATGACATGGAAAATCTGACATTGTTGGATGCCGATCTAACGGTTCTTACGGTGTTCCTCAGGAAAAGGCTTGTGGCGAACGTTTGTCGGATAATGATTTACGGACACATGCATTGCATTGATACGTGCCCCCCTGTCTCTCACGCACACGCACCCTCACGAGTCACGACTCTCTCGAGTCCTCTCGCAGACTCGCACGTCGCACCCATCCTCTATCTGCAGGTAGTCGTCACGCACATATGTGCTCTTCACACCCTACCGTCAGAACTTCTAAAAAACAAAAGACAGCACACACATTTTATTATAGCTCACACGTCACACACTTATACTATTACTCTTGCGGCGAACGTTCTTTGGGCATAGTATATGTTGTACTCTCACGAAGAGAAGCGGTGCACGCACGCACTAGTTCTCTCACACCCACTCGCGGGTACACGTAGGAGCGCATTTTTTTGAAGGAGGTACAAAAAAATCACTCCACTATATATAAAAGTAGGAGCCTGAGCCCTTGCTTTACTAGGGTTCCTCTCGTTCACTCTCTCATGCTCTCCAGATCTAAGCAAGACATAGGTGGCCACACTCTCTCTCTCTCAGCTCACGGCTGGTCACAAATCCGGCCGGACAACCTCGACCGGGGCAGGGGGTGTAGGTGCATCGTTCACGCTGTCGTCGGCGGCGAGGGAAGAGACCAAAGGCTGCCCGCGCTTCCCGATCGGCGGCCATGCCGTTCTCTCCGAGAGAGCGCCGGCTCGGGAGGGCCTCCGACCCCTTCTTCCTCCCTGCGTTATTGTGGCCAAGATGCGGCCTCCCGACACCGTCTTTGCCACATGCCGACGACCCTCAGGTATATATTCCTTCGAAACCTGCCTTGCTCTACTGCCCCAGCTCTTCCCCCTTCGTGTGGATCCTTTTCTACTTCCGTCCGCTGTTACAAAGCCACCTAGACTTCTACTGTTATTAGAAGTAAAGCTAGTTCATACAGTGAACTCAAAGCGTTGGTTCAAACAGGGAAGAAAGTGGGAAAGTTGTAGCATGAATCTAGGACTTGGTTCTAAGAGGAAACGGGGGAAAGTAGTAATATGTGTCACTGTTTAAATAATTGTATTTCGTATTTGCGCAAACAGGGATGTCTGTCTCCATATCGTTTCGGGATGTCGGTCTCCGTATAGTTTCTACCGCGCAATCAAAAGCACACACCTCAGTTTTAGTACAACAGCGCAAAATGAGATGGCTATCCCTCGTTGCCGTTGTATAACCTCCCGTCTTCAAGGTATCCCTACATTGGTAGTAACTAAGGTAGAATGACGAACGCAATCTAAAAGAAGCTGATTCGTACGTTTTACTTCCTGATTGTAGTGCAGGGACGAGCGAAAACAACTGCATCCTAGTCCGGAATGCACTTTCACTACTAGGGAAAAGCCTATACACAGAAAGTTACTAGTAGCAAGGGTCAAAAACTCTCTCTATTGCAACTTACCAGTAGCGCAGGTTTTTAAACCTCGCTACTACTAAGTTGATAGCAGTAGCGCAGGTTTTTAACCCTCACTACTACTAAGAGATCTCTAAAGTGCCCCCCGGGACATGCCATAGTAGTAGCGCGGGTTTTTAAAACCTCGCTACTTCTAAGTTTGATAGCAGGAGCGTTGGTTTTTAGCCCTCGCTACTACTAAGTGGTGCCATAGTAGTAGCGAGGGGGTAAAAAACCGCGCTACTACTAAAGGTCCCA
>NC_041385.1:320689394-320691205 GCF_002162155.2 Triticum dicoccoides | reverse complement strand
TTAAAAAAAGAAAATGATGAAAATGTCAAAACAATAAAAGAAAATAAGTTTCCCATGTGATATGTGGTCTAGTTGCTGGGAAAATTTGCAAATATGAATTTCGACTTTATTTGCAAAATCTCTCGAGAATTTGTAAAAATGGGCATAACTTTTGCATACTAACTCGGATGAAAAAGTTTTTTATATGAAAAATCATCTACTCGAAAAGTTACATTGATACGTGCCCCCCTATCTCTCACGCACACACACCCTCATGAGTCACGACTCTGCCGAGTCCTCTCGCAGACTCGCACGTCGCACCCATCCCCTATCTGCAGGTAGACGTCACGCACATATGTGCTCTTCACACCCTACCCTCAGAACTTCTAAAAAACAAAAGACGGCACACACATTTTATTTTAGCTGACACGTCACACACTTATACAATTACTCTTGCGGCAAACGTTCTTTGGGCATAGTATATGTTGTACTCTCAAGAAGAGAAGCGGTGCACGCACGCACTAGTTCTCTCACACCCACTCGCGGGTACACGTAGGAGCGCATTTTTTTGAAGCCGGTACAACAAAACAATCCACTATATATAAAAGCAGGAGCCTTAGCCCTTGATTTACTAGGGTTCCTCTCGTTCACTCTCTCATGCTCTCCAGATCTAAGCAAGACATAGGTGGCCATACTCTCTCTCTCAGCTCACGGCTGGTCACAAATCCGGCCGGACAACCTCGACCGGGGCAGGGGGTGTAGGTGCATCGTTCACGCTGTCGTCGGCGGCGAGGGAGGAGACCAAAGGCTGCCCGCGCGTCCCGATCGGCGGCCGTGTCGTTCTATCTGAGAGAGTGCCGGCTCGGGAGGGCCTCCGACCCCTTCTTCCTCCCTGCGGTATTGTGGCCAAGATGCGGCCTCCCGACGCTGTCTTTGCCACATGCCGACGACCCTCAGGTATATATTCCTTCGAAACCTGACTTACTCTACTGCCCCAGGTCTTCCCCCTTTGCGTGGATCCTTTTCTACTTCCGTCCGCTGTTACAAAGCCACCTAGACTTCTACTATTATTAGAAGTAAAGCTAGTTCATACAGTGAACTCAAAGCGTTGGTTCAAACAGGGAAGAAGGTGGGAAAGTTGTAGCATGAATCTAGGACTTGGTTCTAAGAGGAAACAGGGGAAAGTAGTAATATGTGTCACTGTTTAAATAACCATATTTCGTATTTGCGCAAACAGGGATGTCTGTCTCCATATCGTTTCGGGATGTCTGTCTCCGTATAGTTTCTATCCGCGCAATCAAAAGCACACACCTCAGTTTTAGTACAACTGCGCAAAATGAGATGGCTATCCCTCGTTGCCGTTGTATAACCTCCCGTCTTCAAGGTATCCCTACATTGGTAGTAACTAAGGTAGAATGACGAACGCAATCTAAAAGAAGCTGATTCGTACGTTTTACTTCCTGATTGTAGTGCAGGGACGAGCGAAAACAACTGCATCCTAGTCCAGAATGCACTTTCACTACTAGGGAAAAGCCTATACACAGAAAAGTTACTAGTAGCAAGGGTTAAAAACCCTCGCTACTGCTACTTACCAGTAGCGCAGGTTTTTAAACCTCGCTACTACTAAGTTGATAGCAGTAGTGCGGGTTTTTAACCCTCGCTACTACTAAGCGGTCTCTACCGTGCCCCCCGGGACATGCCATAGTAGTAGCGCGGGTTTTTAAAACATCGCTACTACTAAGTTTGATTGCAGTAGCGTTGGTTTTTAGCCCTTGCTACTACTAAGTGGTGCCATAGTAGTAGCGAGGGGTAAAAAACCGCGCTACTACTAA
>NC_041385.1:320685559-320689207 GCF_002162155.2 Triticum dicoccoides | reverse complement strand
CGCCTTTTCAGTTTTTAAAAAAATAAAAGAAAATGATGAAAATGTCAAAAAAATAAAAGAAAATAAGTTTCCCATGTGATATGTGGTCTAGTTGTTGGGAAAATTTGCAAATATGAATTTTGACTTTATTTGCAAAATCTCTCGAGAATTTGTAAAAATGGGCATAACTTTTGCATACTAACTCGGATGAAAAAGTGTTTTATATGAAAAATCATCTACTCGAAAAGTTACATTGATACGTGCCCCCTGTCTCTCACGCACACGCACCCTCACGAGTCACGACTCTCCTGAGTCCTCTCGCACACTTGCACGTCGCACCCATCCCCTATCTGCAGATAGACGTCACGCACATATGTGCTCTTCACACCCTACCCTCAGAACTTCTAAAAAATAAAAGACGGCACACACATTTTATTTTAGCTCACACGTCACACACTTATACTATTACTCTTGCGGCGAACGTTCTTTGGGCATAGTATATGTTGTATTCTCACGAAGAGAAGCGGTGCACGCACGCACTCGTTTTCTCACACCCACTCGCGGGTACACGTAGGAGCACATTTTTTTGAAGCCGGTTGAACAAAATCACTCCACTATATATAAAAGCAGGAGCCTTAGCCGTTGCTTTACTAGGGTTCCTCTCGTTCACTCTCTCATGCTCTCCAGATCTAAGCAAGACATAGGTGGCCACACACTCTCTCTCAGCTCACGGCTGGTCACAAATCCGGCCGGACAACCTCGACCGGGGCAGGGGGTGTAGGTGCATCGTTCATGCTGTCGTGTGCGGCGAGGGAAGATACCAAAGGCTGCCCGCGTGTCCAAATCGGCGGCCGTGCCGTTCTCTCCGAGAGAGCGCCAGCTCGGGAGGGCCTCCAACCCCTTCTTCCTCCCTGCGGTATTGTGGCCAAGATGCGGCCTCCCGACGCCGTCTTTGCCACATGCCGACGACCCTCAGGTATATATTCCTTCGAAACCTGCCTTGCTCTACTGCCCCATCTCTTTCCCCTTCATGTGGATCCTTTTCTACTTCCGTCCGCTGTTACAAAGCGACCTAGACTTCTACTATTATTAGAAGTAAAGCTAGTTCATACAGTGAATTCAAAGCATTGGTTCAAACAGGGAAGAAAGTGGGAAAGTTGTAGCATGAATCTAGGACTTGGTTCTAAGAGGAAACGGGGGAAAGTAGTAATATGTGTCACTGTTTAAATAACCGTGTTTCGTATTTGCGCAAACAGGGATGTCTGTCTCCATATCATTTCGGGATGTCTGTCTCCGTATAGTTTCTATCCGCGCAATCAAAAGCACACACCTCAGTTTTAGTACAACTGCGCAAAATGAGATGGCTATCCCTCATTGCCGTCGTATAACCTCCCGTCTTCAAGGTATCCCTACATTGGTAGTAATTAAGGTAGAATGACGAAGGCAATCTAAAAGAAGCTGATTCGTACGTTTTACTTCCTGATTGTAGTGCAGGGACGAGCGAAAACAACTGCATCCTAGTCCAGAATGCACTTTCACTACTAGGGAAAAGCCTATACAAAGAAAGTTACTAGTAGCGAGGGTTAAAAACCCTCACTACTGCTACTTACCAGTAGCGCAGGTTTTTAAACCTCGCTACTCCTAAGTTGATAGCAGTAGCGCGGGTTTTTAATCCTCGCTACTACTAAGCGGTCTCTACTGTGCCCCCCGGGACATGCCATAGTAGTAGCGCGGGTTTTTAAAACCTCGCTACTACTAAGTTTGATAGCAGTTGCGTCTGTTTTTAGCCCTCGCTACTACTAAGTGGTGCCATAGTAGTAGCGAGGGGGTAAAAAACCGTGCTACTACTAAAGGTCCCATTTTCAAACTCTACCCCCCCATCTGGATCGCCTTTTCAGTTTTAGAAAAAATAAAAGAAAATGATGAAAATGTCAAAACAATAAAAGAAAATAAGTTTCCCATGTGATATGTGGTCTAGTTGTTGGAAAAATTTGCAAATATGAATTTTGACTTTATGTGCAAAATGTCTCAAGAATTTGTAACAATGGGCATAACTTTTGCATAGTAACTCGGATGAAAAAGTTTTTTATATGAAAAATCATCTACTCGAAAAGTTCCATTGATACGTGCCCCCCTCTCTTTCACGCACACGCACCCTCAGGAGTCACAACTCTCCCGAGTCCTCTCGCAGACTCGCACGTCGCACCCATCCCCTATCTGCAGGTAGACGTCACACACATATGTGCTCTTCACACCCTACCCTCAGAACTTCTAAAAAACAAAAGATGGCACGCACATTTTATTTTAGCTCACACGTCACACACTTATACTATTACTCTTGCGGCGAATGTTCTTTTGGCAGAATATATGGTGTACTCTCACGAAGAGAAGCGGTGCACGCACACACTAGTTCTATCACACCCACTCGCGGGTACACGCAGGAGCGCATTTTTTTGAAGCCGGTACAACAAAATCACTGCGCTATATATAAAAGTAGGAGCCTTAGCCCTTGCTTTACTAGGGTTCCTCTCGTTCACTCTCTTATGCTCTCCAGATCTAAGCAAGACATAGGTGGCCACACACTCTCTCTCAGCTCACGGCTGGTCACAAATCCGGCCGGACAACCTCTACCTGGGCAGGGGGTGTAGGTGCATCGTTCACGTTGTCGTCGGTGGCGAGGGAGGAGACCAAAGGCTTCCCGCGCGTCCCGATCGGCGGCTGTGTTGTTCTCTCCGAGAGAGCGCCGGCTCGGAGGGGCCTCCGACCCCTTCTTCCTCCCTGCGGTATTGTGGCCAAGATGCGGCCTATCGACGGCGTCTTAGCCACATGCCGACGACCCTCAGGTATATATTCCTTCGAAACCTGCCTTGCTCTACTGCCCCACCTCTTCCCCCTTCGTGTGGATCCTTTTCTACTTCCGTCCGCTGTTACAAAGCCACCTAGACTTCTACTATTATTAGAAGTAAAGCTAGTTCATACAGTGAACTCAAAGCGTTGGTTCAAATAGGGAAGAAAGTGGGAAAGTTGTAGCATGAATCTAGGACTTGGTTCTAAGAGGAAACGGGGGAAAGTAGTAATATGTGTCACTGTTTAGATAACCGTATTTCGTATTTGCGCAAACAGGGATGTCTGTCTCCATATCGTTTCGGGATGTCTATCTCCGTATAGTTTCTATCCGCGCAATCAAAAGGACACACCTCAGTTTTAGTACAACTGCGCAAAATGAGCTGGCTATCCCTCGTTGCCGTCGTATAACCTCCCTTCTTCAAGGTATCCCTACATTGGTAGTAACTAAGGTAGAATGACCAACGCAATCTAAAAGAAGCTGATTCGTACGTTTTACTTCCTGATTGTAGTGCAGGGACGAGCGAAAACAACTGCATCCTAGTCCGGAATGCACTTTCACTACTAGGGAAAAGCCTATACACAGAAAGTTACTAGTAGCGAGGGTTAAAAACCCTCGCTACTGCTACTTGCCAGTAGCGCAGGTTT
This sequence comes from Triticum dicoccoides, assembly GCF_002162155.2. Lineage (NCBI taxonomy): Eukaryota > Viridiplantae > Streptophyta > Magnoliopsida > Poales > Poaceae > Triticum > Triticum dicoccoides. The sequence goes on along the minus strand of NC_041385.1, from coordinate 320,685,736 downwards.
TTAAACCTCGCTACTACTAAGTTGATAGCAGTAGCGCGGGATTTTAACCCTTGCTACTACTAAGCGGTCTCTACAGTGCCCCCCGGGACATGCCATAGTAGTAGCACGGGTTTTTAAAACCTCGCTACTACTAAGTTTGATAGCAGTAGCGTTACTAAGTGGTGCCATAGTAGTAGC
>NC_041385.1:320658574-320685311 GCF_002162155.2 Triticum dicoccoides | reverse complement strand
AAAAATAAATAAAAGAAAATGATGAAAATGTCAAAAAAATAAAAGAAAATAAGTTTCCCATGTGATATGTGGTCTAGTTGTTGGGAAAATTTGCAAATATGAATTTCGACTTTATTTGCAAAATCTCTCGAGAATTTGTAAAAATGGGCATAACTTTTGCAAACTAACTCGGATGAAAAAGTTTTTTATATGAAAAATCATCTACTCGAAAAGTTACATTGATACGTGCCCCCCTCTCTCTCACACACACGCACCCTCACGAGTCACGACTCTCCCGAGTCCTCTCGCAGACTCACACGTCGCACCCATCCTCTATCTACAGGTAGACGTCACGCACATATGTGCTCTTCACACCCTACCCTCAGAACTTCTAAAAAACAAAAGACGGCATGCACATTTTATTTTAGCTCACACGTCACACACTTATACTATTACTCTTGCGGCGAACGTTCTTTGGGCATAGTATATGTTGTACTCCCACGAAGAGAAGCGGTGCCCGCACGCACTAGTTCTCTCACACCCACTCGCGGGGTACACGTAGGAGCGCATTTTTTTAAAGCCGGTACAACAAAATCACTCCACTATATATAAAAGCATGAGCCTTAGCCCTTGCTTTACTAGGGTTCCTCTCGTTCACTCTCTCATGCTCTCCAGATCTAAGCAAGACATAGGTGGCCACACTCTCTCTCTCAGCTCACGGCTGGTCACAAATCCGGCCGGACAACCTCGACCGGGGCAGGGGGTGTAGGTGCATCGTTCACGCTGTCGTCGGCGGCGAGGGAGGAGACCAAAGGCTGCTCGCGCGTCCCGATCGGTGGCCGTGCCGTTCTCAAAGAGCGCCGGATCGGGAGGGCCTCCGACCCCTTCTTCCTCCCTACGGTATTGTGGCCAAGATGCGGCCTCCCGACGCCGTCTTTGCCACATGCCGATGACCCTCAGGTATATATTCCTTTGAAACCTGCCTTGCTCTACTGCCCCAGCTCTTCCCCCTTCGTGTGGATCCTTTTCTACTTCCCTCTGCTATTACAAAGCCACCTAGACTTCTACTATTATTAGAAGTAAAGCTAGTTCACACAGTGAACTCAAAGCGTTGGTTCAAACAGGGAAGAAAGTGGGAAAGTTGTAGCATGAATCTAGGACTTGGTTCTAAGAGGAAATGGGGGAAAGTAGTAATACGTGTCATTGTTTAAATAACCGTATTTCGTATTTGCGCAAAAAGGGATGTCTGTCTCCATATCGTTTCGGGATGTCTGTCTCCGTATAGTTTCTATCCGCGCAATCAAAAGGACACACCTCAGTTTTAGTACAACTACGCAAAATGAGATGGCTATCCCTCGTTGCCGTCGTATAACCTCCCTTCTTCAAGGTATCCCTACATTGGTAGTAACTAAGGTAGAATGACCAACGCAATCTAAAAGAAGAGTATTCGTACGTTTTACTTCCTGATTATAGTGCAGGGACGAGCGAAAACAACTGCATACTAGTCCGGAATGCACTTTCACTACTAGCGAAAAGCCTATACACAGAAAGTTACTAGTAGCGAGGGTTAAAAATCCTCGCTACTACAACTTGCCAGTAGCGCAGGTTTTTAAACCTCGCTACTACTAAGTTGATAGCAGTAGCGCGGGATTTTAACCCTTGCTACTACTAAGCGGTCTCTACAGTGCCCCCCGGGACATGCCATAGTAGTAGCACGGGTTTTTAAAACCTCGCTACTACTAAGTTTGATAGCAGTAGCGTTACTAAGTGGTGCCATAGTAGTAGCGAGGGGGTAAAAAACCGCGCTACTACTAAAGGTCCCATTTTCAAACTCTACCCCCGCCCTGTGGATCGCCTTTTCAGTTTAAAAATAAATAAAAGAAAATGATGAAAATGTCAAAAAAATAAAAGAAAATAAGTTTCCCATGTGATATGTGGTCTAGTTGTTGGGAAAATTTGCAAATATGAATTTCGACTTTATTTGCAAAATCTCTCGAGAATTTGTAAAAATGGGCATAACTTTTGCATACTAACTCGGATGAAAAAGTTTTTTATATGAAAAATCATCTACTCGAAAAGTTACATTGATACGTGCCCCCCTCTCTCTCACACACACGCACCCTCACGAGTCACGACTCTCCCGAGTCCTCTCGCAAACTCACACGTCGCACCCATCCTCTATCTACAGGTAGACGTCACGCACATATGTGCTCTTCACACCCTACCCTCAGAACTTCTAAAAAACAAAAGACGGCATGCACATTTTATTTTAGCTCACACGTCACACACTTATACTATTACTCTTGCGGCGAACGTTCTTTGGGCATAGTATATGTTGTACTCCCACGAAGAGAAGCGGTGCACACACGCACTAGTTCTCTCACACCCACTCACGGGGTACACGTAGGAGCGCATTTTTTTGAAGCCGGTACAACAAAATCACTCCACTATATATAAAAGCATGAGCCTTAGCCCTTGCTTTACTAGGGTTCCTCTCGTTCACTCTCTCATGCTCTCCAGATCTAAGAAAGACATAGGTGGCCACACTCTCTCTCTCAGCTCACGGCTGGTCACAAATCCGGCCGGACAACCTCGACTGGGGCAGGGGGTGTAGGTGCATCGTTCACGCTGTCATCGGCGGCGAGGGAGGAGACCAAAGGCTGCTCGCGCGTCACGATCGGCGGCCGTGCCGTTCTCAAAGAGCACCGGATCGGGAGGGTCTCTGACCCCTTCTTCCTCCCTACGGTATTGTGGCCAAGATGCAGCCTCCCGACGCCATCTTTGCCACATGCCGATGACCCTTAGGTATATATTCCTTTGAAACCTGCCTTGCTCTACTGCCCCAGCTCTTCCCCCTTCGTGTGGATCCTTTTATACTTCCGTTTGCTATTACAAAGCCACGTAGACTTCTACTATTATTAGAAGTAAAGCTAGTTCATACAGTGAACTGAAAGCGTCGGTTCAAACAGGGAAGAAAGTGGGAAAGTTGTAGCATGAATCTAGGACTTGGTTCTAAGAGGAAACGGGGGAAAGTAGTAATACGTGTCACTGTTTAATTAACCGTATTTCGTATTTGCGCAAACAGGGATGTTTGTCTCCATATCGTTTCGGGATGTCTGTCTCCGTATAGTTTCTATCCGCGCAATCAAAAGCACACACCTCAGTTTTAGTACAACTTCGCAAAATGAGATGGCTATCCCTTGTTGCCGCCGTATAACCTCCCGTCTTCAAGGTATCCCTACATTGGTAGTAACTAAGGTAGAATGACCAACGCAATCTAAAAGAAGCTGATTCGTACGTTTTACTTCCTGATTGTAGTGCAGGGACGAGCGAAAACAACTACATCCTAGTCCGGAATGCACTTTCACTACTAGGTAAAAGCCTATACACAGAAAGTTACTAGTAGCAAGGGTTAAAAACCCTCACTACTGCTACTTACCAGTAGTGCAGGTTTTTAAACCTCGCTACTACTAAGTTGATAGCAGTAGCGCGGGTTTTTAACGCTCGCTACTACTAAGCGGTATCTACCGTGCCTGTCAGTGTCAAAACTGGCGGATCTCGGGTAGGGGGTCCCAAACTGTGCGTCTAGGCAGATGGTAACAGGAGACAAGGGACACGATGTTTTACCCAGGTTCGGGCTCTCTTGATGGAGGTAAAACCCTACGTCCTGCTTGATTAATATTGATGATGTGTGTTACAAGAGTAGATCTACCACGAGATCAAGGAGGCTAAACCCTAGAAGCTAGCCTATGGTATGATTGTTGTTCGTCCTACGGACTAAAGCCATCTGGTTTATATAGACACCGGAGAGGGCTAGGGTTACACAAAGTCGGTTACAATGGTAGGAGATCTACATATCCGTATCGCCAAGCTTGCCCTCCACGCCAAGGAAAGTCCCGTCCGGACACGGGATGAAGTCTTCAATCTTGTATCTTTATAGTCTTGGAGTCCGGCCGATGATGATAGTTCGGCTATCCAGACACCCCCTAGTCCAGGACTCCCTCAGTAGCCCCCGAACCAGGCTTTAATGACGACGAGTCCGGCGCGTAAATTGTCTTCGGCGTTTGCAAGGCGGGTTCTCCTTCATGTTCCATGTGTTTGCCGGATAGTGTCCGGTTGCTTCATAAATGCTGCGCTCCTTGGCTTCCACGTCCAATAATGGCCTTCCTCCACGTGTTGTATGAATGCGAAAAGCCAGGGTATTCTTATGTTTTATCCCCTAGCTGCGCAAATAAGCAGCCTATAAGAGAGGCGAGGATCCAGATCCAAATCACACCATCCTCCTTCCGCAAGTACTCATCAAGGCGCAGCTGACAAAAAATCCATTCCAACATGGATAGTCGACGCGGCTCCTCTTCTCGCGCCCCCAGTCCTCAGCCAGGAGAGTGGAGGAGATGCTCAGTCCCGCATAGCGAGTTAGTGACGCTCCAAGCAGAGGGATATCTCCCCCTAGCCTTTATGGTTCCGGTTCGAGCCGGACTGGCCACCTACAAGGGTGGGAAACAGGCCAAGAGCGTCCCCAATCCCTCCAAAGGAGAGCGGGTATGCTTCGTCCCCTACTTAATAAGGGGACTTGGATTTCCTATACATCTATTTCTCCGGGGGCTCCTGGAGTTTTATGGACTCCAACTTCACCACCTCACGCCCGCCTCCATTTTGCACATCGTGGGCTTTATAGCTCTTTGCGAGCCATTCTTGGGCATCGAGCCCCATTTTGCGCTGTGGAAGAGGCTGTTTTGCCTCGTAGCCCGTTCTTACGAGGGGTCGATATATCAAGTGGGCGGAGCCGAAATATGGCGCATCACCGGGACCGGATATCTATCCGGAACCCCAAAGAAGGCGTCCGAAGACTGGCCCTCGGAATGGTTTTACATAGAAGACGCTCCACTGCCGGACCCAGTTCGGATCGGCCTCCCGGATTTCAGCACTGCTCCACTGAAGAAACGCCTGAGTTGGCGCCCGCGGAGCCCTCAACGGGAAGATGATAGGAGCGTCCACTACCTGTGGACCGGATAAGGTTGCTGGCCCATTCGGGATTGACCATGATTGGAGTCATGGCCACGTGCATTATGCGAGGGGTACAACTGCTCTAGTACAGGGGCCACCCCATGTGGGATTTCAACGGGGAGAACGACGCCACCCGTCATGGCCGCAAGGGGCCGGGATCGGCCGCGGATCTGGTGAAGATCATGTCCGGCTTGTACAACGGGGAGAAGGAGGACTTCCTCCAGATGAGCCCATTGAATGGGTTCTCCATGAATAACGCTCGGAGCTGGGTAAGCGAACGTTTATTCATCCGACCCGTGCTTTCAAAGTTAAATGCCTTACTTTATGATTTTGACGCAAGAACTGCGTCGGGATGTGGAGGGCATACACAGTCCGGCTCCACAACCCGAGGATCCGGGAAGATCCCTTGATCCGGCCTCCGAAGAGGATCCGGACATAAATGTGGACCTAATTGACGGGGTGTTCCACCAACTCAGCATGGACAATGCTCTAGTTGCCATTACGGCTGACTACCCCGGCTTATCTCCGGCTTCTCAGGTAAATATGACCGGAGTTCTGACACCATTACTTCGTCCTTGCGTATTTCTGATCACCGTATACCAACGGTGTCTTGCAGGAGGTGCCTTTACGGCAGGAAGTCGAGCCCCCGGCGACTGACCAAACGAGGCCAGTGCGGCCTAGCAGGCGGAAGAGGAGTGCGGCGCGAATCGAAACATCGCCGCGAAGGTATGGTGCACCATTGTCTTTTAAGGGAAAGACTCCTGGGAGGCATATTAATGCTCATGATTCTTCCAGGAGAAAGAGTGCTCACCGGACTGAGTCCGGAGAGGGTGCCCACCAAGCCTCCGCCAGCCAGGCTCCAACGCCTGGTCCGGAGGGGGAGACGAGCGCAAGGCGCAAGCAGGATGCTCCTCCAATGGAGGATGCCGACAGGTTGTCCGCCACCAGGTCTGAGGTGGAGAGCGCCATGAATCACAGGCGCCGTCGGACAGTTCTTCGTGACGCGTGTTTGTCCCCTGAGGCGTTAAATGCCTTTAATGCGGGAGACGCGCACCTCCGTGCTGCTCAAGATGGTTTAACCAGAGCCACAGAGTAGTATGTAAAGGACATACGGGTAAGGAATTTTAATAGTTATATATGCTAGTAGCCCCCGAGACTTAAAATAGTGAAACTAACTGATTTAAGGATCATTTGTTATGCAGGATCTTACTGAGAAGAATACCCACCTGTCTCAGGAGCTTCAAGAATGCAAGGCCCAACTTGAGGCCGCCCTAGCCGCTGCCGGGGGAGCCACGGAGACCCCCTCTGGTAATTCATATTTCAAAAATGTTTTATGGCGTGCGGCGTACGTATAAATCTGGCAACAATATTGCAGATGTTGCTGGACTTGATCCAGACAAGCAACAACTACTGCGCCAGTTGAAGGCCGGCGAGAGGGTGCTTATGAAGGTGCAGCAGGAGAGGAACAAACTCCAAGATGCCCACACCCAGCTTGGAGAAGAGCTAAAAGGTGTTCGGGCCCAGCTGTCTGGCTCCGTGAAGGAGAATCAGCGGCTTCGTCGCGGCATCTATAGTAAGTGCTTGAGCAAACTCTTTTGAAAAGAAGAGTTCGGCGAGGAAGTCGATTGACAGAAATATGTCTGTAGGTGTGCTCACAGGTCGCCCTACAGAGGAAATGCCCGGTTCAACGGGTGACCAACTTCCCGTGCTGGTGCAACTGCTTGAACGTGTTCGGCAGGCGATGAGCGGCGTCGTTCAGTCCTTATGGCCTTCCGTCTCCCTACCTGAGGGCCTTGGAAGGCTTGCTGAGAAGCTTCAGGCAGTACGGCGACATCTCCGTCTGTGGAAGATATCGGCCTGCCGTCAAGGCGCCAGGGAGGCCTTGGCCATGGTGAAGACGCGGTACCCGAAGGCTGACCCAAACCACATGGCCGAGGTCAGACCTGTGGGGCCTGATGGGAAGGAGATCCCTGTGAGCTTGATGTACGGCCAAGTAGAGCTGGCCGCGAAATATTCCCAACAGGACTGTAGATTAGACAGCCTATTAGATGGGATTGAAGAGGAGTACAATCAGTCAGTTTGACGATGTAATTTTAAAATGACATATAAAATGCCTTCTAGCCAGATTGTAGATCGTTTGTCTTTGCGGACCTTTTCGCTTCGACCTCGGGACCCAACAGTCAAGAGTGTGTCCGAATACCCTTAGGGTTATAAAAGAACCGGGGCGTGCATGGATACAAGGCGTAGGGGTCATAATTGCTTTATCAGACAAGTGCCCAACTAGCTATGTTATATTACATGGTTAGTAAGAAACATCTTCCAGGGAGAATAGTTCCGTTAAGGGTTCCTTTCCCTGGGAGGCATGCCCTAAAGTGCATGTCCGGACTGCGAAAATAGAAGAAAAAGCATCTGGGGGCAGATAAATAAGTAAGTAATAAATCATCTTTCAGGTCACCGACCAAATATTCCCTTAAGAACGCTAGCCTTCGGCTTCACCCAGTCTGAGGTACACATCCGGCTGACCCGGCAGTAACAATCGCAGAGGTGCTCCCTTTACCTCCTAGCCGAACAATCGAGAACGTAGGGGTAAGCACAGGAGCCAGGCAACCCGGCTTGGCCAAAACTTAAGTCATATTGATGCATATAATGGTGATCAAAAGGTACATGCGGAAGTATGACACATGTGTTGGGCATGAAGCCCATAAAAATAAGCTTCTGTTAAAGAAGCCCCCAGGTATAACGAGTGCGAGTAGCACATCGAGTAAGTGCGAACAAAGCGCAGATCATCCCTCAAGGGGTTTGTACTGGAAGAGGGAGGAAAAAGGAGGGAAAACAAAGACAGCGAAAAGAAAAATGAAAGGTGGGCGGAGGAAGGAGACGAACCCTGAGTCCGGCGCTAGGCGTAAAATCTTTGGAGACGGGCTGCGTTCCATGGGTTTGGCTCGAGTCGGTTGTCCGATGCGTTGCATAGACGGTATGCACCGCGGGTAAGGACTTGGTTGATGATGAAGGGACCTTCCCATTTGGGTTTAAGTTTGTCCTTTTTCTTGTCCGGCAGGCGTAGAACTAGTTCGCCAACATTGTAAGTTTTGGCCCGTACTTCTCTGCTTTGATATCTTCGAGCCTGCTGTTGATAGAATGCGGAACGGGATTTTGCCATGTCGCACTCCTCCTCCAAAGCGTCCAAACTGTCCCGCCGATCCAACTCGGCTTCCCTTTCCTCGTACATGCGCACGCGAGGTGAGTCATGAATTATATCGCAGGGCAAAACTACCTCAGCGCCGTATACCATAACAAATGGTGTGAAGCCGGTTGTGCGGTTTGGCGTGGTCCGCAGACCCCAGAGTACGGAGTCGAGCTCCTCTACCCAGTGCGTGTTTGATTCCGTGAGGGACCGCACTAATCTGGGTTTGATGCCGCTCATGATTAGACCATTTGCTCATTCCACTTGACCATTAGTTTGAGGGTGGTAGACTGAAGCGTAGTCGAGCTTGATGCCCATGTTTTTGCACCAGAGTTTAACCTCGTCGACCGTGAAATTCGTGCCGTTATCAGTGATGATGCTATGGGGGACACCAAAATGGTGTACCACCCCGGATATGAAGTCTATCACCAGTCCGGATTCTGCCGTTTTAACCGGCTTGGCCTCTATCCATTTGGTGAATTTGTCCACCATGACCAATAAGTATTTGTGCTTGTGGGTTCCCCCTTTAAGGGGTCCAACCATGCCAAGCCCCCAGACCGCGAACGGCCAAGTAATGGGTATAGTTTTGAGGACGGTGGGTGGCATGTGGCTCTGATTAGCAAAGAGCTGGCAACCGACGCATCGTTGGACTAAGTCCTGAGCATCTGCCCGGGCGGTCGGCCAATAAAATACTGTACGGAAGGCCTTGCCTACAAGGGCCCGGGCGGCGGCATGGTGCCCGCCGAGTCCGGCGTGAATTTCAGCCAGGAGATTTTGCCCTTCCTCTTCGGAGATACACCTTTGAAGGACTCCGGTTGTGCTTTTCTTATAAAGTTCTCCCTCATGGAACTTGTAGGCTTTAGATCGCCGAACTATGCAGCGGGACTCATTTTGGTCTTCGGGAAGTTCCTGCCTGATTAAGTAGGCTAGGAATGGTTCCGTCTACGGGGCAATTACTGCCAGTATTTTGTGGGCCGAATCTATTATTTCATTGGCTGAGCCACCGATTGCGTCAGAATGTTCTGCGTTAGGTGATGCAGTTAGTTCCGGATTGTTATTTCTGGACTCCTCTTCCCATAATACGGATGGCTTAAAGAGCCGCTCCAGGAAGATGTTTGGAGGGACGGCGTCGCGTTTTGCGCCGATGCGTGCCAACACGTCTGCTGCCTGGTTATTATTCCGGGCTACATGGTGGAATTCGAGTCCTTCGAACCGGGCTGACATTTTTAAGACAGCGTTACAATAGGCTGCCATTTTCGGATTCTTGGCGTCAAAGTCTCCATTTACTTGGGATATTGCGAGGTTTGAATCCCCGCGCACCTCTAGGCGTTGAATTCCCATGGAGATTTCCATCCGGAGGCCATGTAGGAGGGCCTCGTATTCGGCTGCGTTGTTGGAGTCCATGTACATTATTTGAAGCACATATTGGACTGTGTCTCCGGTTGGGGACGTCAAGATGACGCCAGCCCCCAAGCCAGCCAACACTTTGGAGCCATCGAAATGCATGATCCAATTGCAGTATGCACCGTACTCTTTAGGGAGTTCGGCTTTGGTCCATTCGGCGATGAAGTCAGCCAGAACTTGCGACTTGATAGCTCGCCGTGGTTTGTAGGTTATATCAAATGGTAAGAGCTCAATGGCCCATTTTGCAATCCTGCCCATCGCATCACGATTGTTTATAATATCGTTGAGAGGTACTTCGGAGGCCACCGTTATGGAACACTCTTGAAAGTAGTGTCACAGCTTCCGGGATGCCATGAACACCGCATACGCTATCTTTTGATAATGTGGGTAACGGTACTTGCATGGAGTTAAGACAGTGGATACGTAGTACATTGGTTTTTGAAGAGGGAATTTTTGCCCTTCTATTTCTCGTTCGACGACGAGTGCGGCGCTGACAACTTGATGTGTTGCCGCGATGTATAATAACATGGGTTCGCCCAGGTTGGGCGCGGCCAGGACTGGATTTGTTGCCAATACGGTTTTAATTTCTTCGAATCCGGCCGCGGCAGCATCCGTCCATTCGAAGTGTTCGGTGCGCCGGAGGAGGCGATAGAGGGGCAGTGCCTTTTCTCCCAAACGGGAGATGAAGCGGCTTAGAGCCGCCACGCATCCAGTTAGTTTTTGTATTTGCTTGAGGTCTTTTGGGATATCTAATTGTGACAGAGCTCGGATCTTGGCTGGGTTTGCTTCAATTCCTCTACCGGATACAATGAAGCCCAAGAGCTTTCTGGCTGGTACGCCGAAAACACATTTTTCCGGGTTGAGCTTGATGTCATATGCTCGAAGGTTGTCGAATGTCACCCTCAAGTCGTCTATTAGAGTTTCGACTTGTTTGGTCTTGACGACCACATCGTCTACGTAAGCCTCTATCGTCTTGCCTATCTGGGTAGCCAGACATGTCTGAATCATGCGCTGATATGTTGCGCCAGCGTTTTTGAGTCCGAAGGGCATTGTGTTGAAGCAGAATGGCCCATATGGAGTAATGAATGCCGTTGCGGCCTGGTCTTTTTCCGCCATCTTGATTTGATGGTATCCGGAGTATGCGTCGAGGAAGCACAATGAATTGTGCCCTGCGGTAGCATCGATGATTTGGTCGATGCGAGGGAGAGGGAAAGGGTCCTTTGGACATGCCTTGTTAAGGTCTTTGAAATCGACGCAAAGGCGCCAGGATTTGTCCTTTTTTGGTACCATTACCAGGTTGGCTAGCCAGTCCGGATGTTTTATATCTCTGATGAATCCGGCTTCTAAGAGTTTGGCTAGCTCCTCTCCCATTGTCTGTCTTTTGGGTTCGGAAAATCGCTGAAGAGCTTGTTTGACTGGCTTGAATCCTTTGAGGATGTTTACGCTGTGCTCTGCCAGCCTTCGTGGGATTCCTGGCATGTCTGAAGGGTGCCAGGCAAAAATGTCCCAATTTTCCCAAAGGAATTCTCGTAGTGCGGCTTCTACATCAGGATTTAATTGTGCCCCAATGGAGGCCGTCTTCGTGGGGTCCTTTGGATGGACCTGGAATTTGACTATTTCGTCTGCTGGTTTGAAAGAAGTGGACTTGGACCTCTTATCGAGTATCACATCGTCCCTATCCACCATGGAGCACAGCGCAGTGAGTTCCTCTGCCGCTAGGGCTTCGGATAATGCCTCTAGGGCCACTGCGGCTGTCTTATTTTCAGCGCGGAGTGCTATATCTGGATCACTGGCGAGAGTGATTATTCCACTAGGCCCAAGCATTTTGAGCTTCATGTACCCGTAATGGGGTATAGCTTGGAAGATTGTGAATGCCTCTCGCCCTAACAAGGCGTGATATCCGCTGCCGAATGGGGCCACTTGAAACGTGACTTCTTCGGACCTGTAATTGTCCGGCGAGCCGAGCACTACATCTAGTGTGATTTTTCTGTGCAGCGTACTTCTCGACTAGGGATTATTCCCCGGAAGGTTGTGTTGCTTCGCTCAATGCGGCTCCAGTCAATTTCCATTTTTTGAAGAGATTCCTCATAGATGAGGTTTAATCCGCTGCCGCCATCCATGAGTACCTTGGTAAGACGAAAGCCGTCCACTATCGGACTGAGGACCAATGGGGCTGGTGCTCGAGCTGTTCGGAATTTAGGTTCATCGCTAGCATTGAAGGTGATAGCTGTGTCGCTCCATGGATTCGTTGTTTCTACGTGGTAGACTTCGACGAGGCTGCGGATTGTTCGCTTCCGCATGTTATTTGATGCGAAAGTCTCGAAGACTGTTAATACCGTACTGGTACTGTTGGGCTGGTTGTCCGGGGCTAGAAAGCCTTCGCCTCTTTTGGCCACCTGCCGTAGTATCCAACATGTGTTGGAGTGGCGCCCTCCGTACTGTGGATTTTGCAGGGTCCGTTGAGCCATCCCTCCAGTACGGTTCCGTGCCCTTTAGGGTTTTTTTTCTTTTTGGTTTTTAACCCAGGTGCTTGAGTATGACGCACCCTTTTATTTCGGACTGGGGTTGTATTCAGGGCCGGATTGTCCCAAAACCTAGTTTCGGTTTTCCAGGCTCTCTCCATCCCACAGTATTTTTTTACAATGGTCACTAGGTCGGCAAAGCATGTAACTTCGCAATGACTTATGGCGTTTATGATTCCCTTGTCCGTGCAATTGTTGCAAAAAATTGAAATCGCGCTTTCTTCACGGCAGTCCTTTATCCTGTTCTTAACCAGGAGGAATCTGGCCCAGTAATGATGTACTGTTTCATCGGGCTCTTGCCGTATTTGAGATAGATCGCTTATGTTTGGCTGGGCGGGTGGTATAAGTTCGGAACCCCGCCCAATCTGAGGCTCAAAGGCCAAGAAGCTTCCGGATTTGGAAGCTTGGTTTGTTGGATGCCTTCCAACAAATCTGGTCCGATGCCTGACTTTAGGTTCAGTAGTTGACTGACGTCTGTCTCTCCGCGGGAATCCGGCATGGAGGGATCGGGAATCTGGACATAGCTGGTTTTTAACATAGAAGAAGAGTCGCCGCATTGTTCCTCTACCACAACAACGTGGTGGGTAGCCTGGGGAGAGTTAATTTCTCTCGGATCGGTTTTAAGACCAATCTAATCGTAGTCTGTAGCGACTCCCAGGGCGGCGATGCGATCCAAGAGCTCGTTTATGGAGCAGAGCTCAATCGGATCTAGCTGCTCGGCGAATTCTGAGCTGACGTGAAGATCGCTTTTGATGACCTGAGAGGTCATCGTCGGAGTAGTGGCCGAACAGGCGGTCATAAGAAAACCACCTAGCCGGATAGACTGGCCGGTGGCCAAAGCTCCCTTGACGATGATGCCGTCTTTAAAGATGGGAAAAGGCATCCTTCCTGATTGCGACGGCACAGAGGAACTCTCAATGAAAGCACCAATGTCGGTGTCAAAACCGGCAGATCTCGGCTAGGGGGTCGCGAACTATGCGTCTAGGCGGATGGTAACAGGAGACAAGGGACACGATGTTTTACCCAGGTTCGGGCCCTCTTGATGGAGGTAAAACCCTACGTCATGCTTGATTAATATTGATGATGTGTGTTACAAGAGTAGATCTACCACGAGATCAAGGAGGCTAAACCCTAGAAGCTAGCCTATGGTATGATTGTTGTTCGTCCTACGGACTAAAGCCATCCGGTTTATATAGACACTGGAGAGGGCTAGGGTTACACAGAGTCGGTTACAATGGTAGGAGATCTACATATCTGTATCGCCAAGCTTGCCCTCCACGCCAAGGAAAGTCCCATCCAGACACGGGACGAAGTCTTCAAACTTGTATCTTCATAGTCTTGGAGTCCGGCCGATGATGATAGTTCGGCTACCGAAGTCTTCAATCTTGTATCTTCATAGTCTTGGAGGCCGGCTGATGATGATAGTTCGGCTATCCGAACACCCCCTAGTCCAGGACTCCCTCAGTGCCCCCGGGACATGCCATAGTAGTAGCGCGGGTTTTTAAAACCTCGCTACTACTAAGTTTGATAGCAGTAGCATTACTAAGTGGTGCCATAGTAGTAGCTAGGGGGTAAAAAACCGCGCTACTACTAAAGGTCCCATTTTCAAACTCTACCACCCCAGGATCGCCTTTTCAGTTTTTTAAAAAATAAAAGAAAATGATGAAAATGTCAAAAAAATTAAAGAAAATAAGTTTCCCATGTGATATGTGGTCTAGTTGTTGGGAAAATTTGCAAATATGAGTTTCGACTTTATTTGCAAAATCTCTCGAGAATTTGTAAAAATGGGCATAACTTTTGCATACTAACTCGGATGAAAAAGGTTTTTATATGAAAAATCATCTACTCGAAAAGTTACAGTGATATGTGCCCCCCTCTCTCACGCACACGCACCCTCATGAGTCACGACTCTCCCGAGTCCTCTCGCAGACTCGCACGTCGCACCCATCCTGTATCTGCAGGTAGACGTCACACACATATGTGCTCTTCACACCCTACCCTCAGAACTTCTAAAAAACAAAAGACTGCACGCACATTTTATTTTAGCTCACACGTCACACACTTATACTATTACTCTTGCGGCGAACGTTCTTTGGGCATAGTATATGTTGTACTCTCACGAAGAGAAGCGATGCACGCACGCACTAGTTCTCTCACACCCACTCGCGGGTACACGTAGGAGCACATTTTTTTGAAGCCGGTACAACATAATCACTCCACTATATATAAAAGAAGGAGCCTTAGCCCTTGCTTTACTAGGGTTCCTCTCGTTCACTCTCTCATGCTCTCCAGATCTAAGCAAGACATAGGTGGCCACACTCTCTCTCTCAGCTCATGGCTGGTCACAAATCCGGCCGGACAACCTCGACCGGGGCAGGGGGTGTAGGTGCATCATTCACGCTGTCGTCGGCGGCGAGGGAGGAGACCAAAGGCTGCCCGCGTGTCCCGATCGGTGGCTGTGCCGTTCTCTCCGACAGAGCGCCAGCTCGGGAGGGCCTTCGACCCCTTCTTCCTCCCTGTGGTATTGTGGCCAAGATGCGGCCTCCCGACGCCGTCTTTGCCACATGCCGATGACCCTCAGGTATATATTCCTTCGAAACCTGCCTTGCTCTACTTCCCCAGTTCTTCCCCCTTCGTGTGGATCCTTTCCTACTTCCGTCCGCTGTAACAAAGCCACCTAGACTTCTACTATTATTAGAAGTAAAGCTAGTTCATACAGTGAACTCAAAGCGTTGGTTCAAATGGGGAAGAAAGTGGGAAAGTTGTAGCATGAATCTAGGACTTGGTTCTAAGAGGAAACGGGGGAAAGTAGTAATATGTGTCTCTGTTTAAATAACCGTATTTCGTATTTGCACAAACAGGGATGTCTGTCTCCATATCGTTTCGGGATGTCTGTCTCCGTATAGTTTCTATCCGCGCAATCAAAAGCACACACCTCAGTTTTAGTACAACTGCGCAAAATGAGATGGCTATCCCTCGTTGCCGTCGTATAACCTCCCGTCTTCAAGGTATCCCTACATTGGTAGTAACTAAGGTAGAATGACGAACGCAATCTAAAAGAAGCTGATTCGTACGTTTTACTTCCTGATTGTAGTGCAGGGACAAGCGAAAACAACTGCATCCTAGTTCGGAATGCACTTTCACTACTAGGGAAAATCCTATACACAGAAAGTTACTAGTAGCGAGGGTTAAAAACCCTCACTACTGCTACTTACCAGTAGCGCAGGTTTGTAAACCTCGCTACTACTTAGTTGATAGCAGTAGCGCGGGTTTTTAACCCTCGCTACTACTATGCGGTCTCTACCGTGCCCCCCGGGACATGCCATAGTAGTAGCGCGGGTTTTTAAAACCTCACTACTACTAAGTTTGATAGCAGCAGCGTTGGTTTTTAGCCCTCGCTACTACTAAGTGGTGCCATAGTAGTAGCGAGGGGGTAAAAAACCGCGCTACTACTAAAGGTCCCATTTTCAAACTCTACCCCCCCCCCCGTGGATCGCCTTTTCAGTTTAGAAAAAAGGAAATGATGAAAATGTCAAAACAATAAATTTCCCATGTGATATGTGGTCTAGTTGTTGGGAAAATGTGCAAATATGAATTTCGACTTTATTTGCAAAATCTCTCGAGAATTTGTTAAAATGGGCATAACTTTTGCATACTAACTCGGATGAAAAAGTTTTTTATATGAAAAATCATCTACTCAAAAAGTTACATTGAAACGTGCCCCCTCTCTCTCACGCACACGCACCCTCGCGAGTCACGACTCTCCCGAGTCCTCTCAAAGACTCGCACGTCGCACCCATCCTCTATCTGCAGGTAGACGTCACGCACATATGTGCTCTTCACACCCTACCCTCAGAACTTCTAAAAAACAAAAGACGGCACACACATTTTATTTTAGCTCACACATCACACACTTATACTATTACTCTTGCGGCGAACATTCTTTGGGTATAGTATATGTTATACTCTCACGAAGAGAAGCGGTGCATGCACGCACTAGTTCTCTCACACCCACTCGCGGGTACACGTAGGAGCGCATTTTTTTCAAGCCGGTACAACAAAATCACTCCACTATATATAAAAGCAGGAGCCTTAGCCCTTGCTTTACTAGGGTTCCTCTCGTTCACTCTCTCATGCTCTCCAGATCTAAGCAAGACATAGGTGGCCACACTCTCTCTCTCAGCTCACGGCTCATCACAAATCCGACCGGACAACCTCGACCGGGGCAGGGGGTGTAGGTGCATCGTTCACGCTGTCGTTGGCGGCGAGGGAGGAGACCAAAGGCTGCCTGCGCGTCCTGATCGGCGGCCGTGCCGTTCTCTCTGAGAGAGCGCCGGCTCGGGAGGGCCTCCGACCCCTTCTTCCTCCCTGCGGTATTGTGGCCATGATGCGTCCTCCCGACGCCGTCTTTGCCACATGCCGACGACCCTCAGGTATATATTCCTTCGAAACCTGCCTTGCTCTACTGCCCAGCTCTTCCCCCTTCGTGTGGATCCTTTTCTACTTCCGTCCGCTGTTACAAAGCCACCTAGACTTCTACTATTATTAGAAGTAAAGCTAGTTCATACAGTGAACTCGAAGCGTTGGTTCAAACAGGGAAGGAAGTGGGAAAGTTGTAGCATGAATCTAGGACTTGCTTCTAAGAGGAAACGGGGGAAAGTAGTAATATGTGTCACTGTTTAAATAACCGTATTTCCTATTTGCGCAAACAGGGATGTCTGTCTCCATATCGTTTCGAGATGTCTGTCTCCGTATAGTTTCTATCCGCGCAATCAAAAGCACACACCTCAGTTTTAGTACAACTGCGCAAAATGAGATGGCTATCCCTCGTTGCTGTCGTATAACCTCCCATCTTCAAGGTATCCCTACATTGGTAGTAACTAAGGTAGAATGACGAACGCAATCTAAAAGAAGCTGATTTGTACGTTTTACTTCCTGATTGTAGTGCAGGGACGAGCGAAAACAACTACATCCTAGTCCAGAATGCACTTTCACTACTAGGGAAAAGCCTATACACAGAAAGTTACTAGTAGCAAGGGTTAAAAACCCTCGCTACTGCTACTTACCAGCAGCGCAGGTTTTTAAACCTCGCTACTACTAAGTTGATAGTAGTAGCGCATGTTTTTAACCCTCGCTACTACTAAGCGATCTCTACCGTGGCCCCCGGGACATGCCATAGTAGTAGCGCAGGTTTTTAAAACCTCACTACTACTAAGTTTGATAGCAGTAGCGTTGGTTTTTAGCCCTCGCTACTACTAAGTGGTGCCATAGTAGTAGCGAGGGGGTAAAAAACCGCGCTACTACTAAAGGTCCCATTTTCAAACTCTACCCCCCCCCCCCTGGTGGATCGCCTTTCCAGTTTAAAAATAATAAAAGAAAATGATGAAAATGTCAAAAACATAAAAGAAAATAAGTTTCCCATGTGATATATGGTCTAGTTGTTGGCAAAATTTGCAATTATGAATTTCGACTTTATTTGCAAAATCTCTCGAGAATTTGTAAAAATGGGCATAACTTTTGCATACTAACTCGGATGAAAAAGTTTTTTATATGAAAAATCATCTACTCGAAAAGCTACATTGATACGTGCCCCCCTCTCTCTCACGCACACGCACCCTCACGAGTCACGACTCTCCCGAGTCCTCTCACAGACTCGCACGTCGCACCCATCCTCTATCTGCAGGTAGACGTCACGCACATATGTGCTCTTCACACCCTACCCTCAGAACTTCTAAAAAACAAAAGATGGCATGCACATTTTATTTTAGCTCACACATCACACACTTATACTATTACACTTGCGGCGAACGTTCTTTGGGTATAGTATATGTTATACTCTCACGAAGAGAAGCAGTGCACGCACGCACTAGTTCTCTCACACCCTTTCGCGGGTACACATAGGAGCGCATTTTTTCGAAGCCCGTACAACAAAATCACTCCACTATATATAAAAGTAGGAGCCTTAGCCATTGCTTTACTAGGGTTCCTCTCGTTCACTCTCTCATGCTCTCCAGATCTAAGCAAGACATAGGTGGCCACACACTCTCTCTCAGCTCACGGCTCGTCACAAATCCGGCCGGACAACCTCGACCGGGCCAGGGGGTGTAGGTGCATCGTTCATGCTGTCATCGGCGGCAAGGGAGGAGACCAAAGGCTGCCCACGCGTCCCGATCGGCGGCCGTGCCATTCTCTCCGAGAGAGCGCCGGCTCGGGAGGGCCTCCGACCCCTTCTTCCTCCCTGCGGTATTGTGGCCAAGATGCAGCCTCCCGACGCCGTCTTTGCCACATGCCGACGACCCTCTGGTATATATTCCTTCGAAACCTGCCTTGCTCTACTGCCCAGCTCTTCCCCCTTCGTGTGGATCCTTGTCTACTTCTGTCCGCTATTACAAAGCCACCTAGACATCTACTATTATTAGAAGTAAAGCAAGTTCATACAGTGAACTCAAAGCGTTGGTTCAAACAGGGAAGAAAGTGGGAAAGTTGTAGCATGAATCTAGGACTTGGTTCTAAGAGGAAACATGGGAAAGTAGTAATATGTTTCACTGTTTAGATAACCGTATTTCGTATTTGCGCAAACAGGGATGTCTGTCTCCATATCGTTTCGGGATGTCTGTCTCCGTATAGTTTCTATCTGCGCAATCAAAAGCACACACCTCAGTTTTAGTACAACTACGCAAAATGAGATGGCTATCCCTCGTTGCAGTCGTATAACCTCCCGTCTTCAAGGTATCCCTACATTGGTAGTAACTAAGGTAGAATGACAAACGCAATCTAAAAGAAGCTGATTCATATGTTTTACTTCCTGATTGCAGTGCAAGGACGAGTGAAAACAACGGCATCCTAGTCCAGAATGCACTTTCACTACTAGGGAAAAGCCTATACACAGAAAGTTACTAGTAGCGAGGGTTAAAAACCCTCGCTACTGCTACTTACCAGTAGCGCATGTTTTTAAACCTCGCTACAACTAAGTTGATAGCAGTAGCGCGGGTTTTTGACCCTCGCTACTACTAAGCGGTCTCTACCGTGCCCCCCGGGACAAGCCATAGTAGTAGCGCGGGTTTTTAAAGCCTCACTACTACTAAGTTTGATAGCAGTAGCGTTGGTTTTTAGCCCTCGCTACTACTAAGTGGTGCCATAGTAGTAGCGAGGTGGTAAAAAACCGCGCTACTACTAAAGGTCCCATTTTCAAACTCTACCCCCCCTGGATCGCCTTTTCAGTTTTAAAAAAATAAAAGAAAATGATGAAAATTTCAAAAAAATAAAAGAAAATAAGTTTCCCATGTGATATGTGGTCTTGTTGTTGGGAAAATTTGCAAATATGAATTTCGACTTTATTTGCAAAATCTCTCGAGAATTTGTAAAAATGGGCATAACTTTTGCATACTAACTCGGATGAAAAAGGTTTTTATATGAAAAATCATCTACTCGAAAAGTTACATTGATATGTGCCCCCCTCTCTCTCACGCACACGCACCCTCACGAGTCACGACTTTCCCGAGTCCTCTCGCAGACTCGCACGTCGCACCCATCCTCTATCTGCAGGTAGATGTCACGCACATATGTGCTCTTCACACCCTACCCTCAGAACATCTAAAAAACAAAAGACGGCACGCACATTTTATTTTAGCTCACACGGCACACACTTATGCTATTACTCTTGCGGCGAAAGTTCTTTGGGTATAATATATGTTATACTCTCACGAAGAGAAGCGGTGCACGCACGCACTAGTTCTCTCACACCCATTCGCGGGTACACGTAGGAGCGCATTTTTTTGAAGCCGGTACAACAAAATCACTCCACTATATATAAAAGCAGGAGCCTTAGCCCTTGCTTTACTAGGGTTCCTCTCGTTCACTCTCTCATGCTCTCCAGATCTAAGCAAGACATAGGTGGCCACACTCTCTCTCTCAGCTCACGGCTGGTCACAAATCCGGCCGGACAACCTCGACCGGGGCAGGGGGTGTAGGTGCATCGTTCACGCTGTCGTCGGCGGCAAGGGAGGAGACCAAAGGCTGCCCGCGCATCCCGATCGGCGACCGTGCCGTTCTCTCTGAGAGAGCGCCGGTTCGGGAGGGCCTCCAACCCCTTCTTCCTCCCTGCGGTATTGTGGCCAAGATGCGGCCTCCCGACGCCGTCTTTGCCACATGTCGACGACCGTCAGGTATGTATTCCTTCGAAACATGCCTTGTTCTACTGCCCCAGCTCTTCCCCCTTCGTGTGGATCCTTTTCTACTTCCGCCCGCTGTTACAAAGCCACCTAGAGTTCTACTATTATTAGAAGTAAAGCTAGTTCATACAGTGAACTCAAAGCGTTGGTTCAAACAGGGAAGAAAGTGGGAAAGTTGTAGCATGAATCTAGGACTTGGTTCTAAGAGGAAACGGGGGAAAGTAGTAATATGTGTCACTGTTTAAATAACTGTATTTCGTATTAGCGCAAACAGCGATGTCTGTCTCCATATCGTTTCGGGATGTCTGTCTCCATAGTTTCTATCCGCGCAATCAAAAGCACACACCTCAGCTTTAGTACAACTGCGCAAAATGAGATGGCTATCCCTCATTGCCATCGTATAACCTCCCGTCTAAAAGGTATCCCTACATTGGTAGTAACTAAGGTAGAATGACCAACGCAATCTAAAAGAAGTTGATTCGTACGTTTTACTTCCTGATTGTAGTGCAGGGACGAGCGAAAACAACTGCATCCTAGTCCGGAATGCACTTTCACTACTAGGGAAAAGCCTATACACTACACTACTGCTAAGTAGCAGTAGCGAGGGTTTTTAACCCTCGCTACTACTAAGCGGTCTGTACCGTGCCCCCCTGGGACATGCCATAGTAGTAGCGCGGGTTTTTAAAACCTCGCTACTACTAAGTTTGATAGCAGTAGCATTGGTTTTTAGCCCTCTCTACTACTAAGTGGTGCCATAGTAGTAGCGAGGGGGTAAAAAACCATGCTACTACTAAAGGTCCCATTTTCAAACTCTACCCCCCCCCCCTGTGGATCGCCTTTTCAGTTTAAAAAAAATAAAAGAAAATGATGAAAATGTCAAAAAAATAAAAGAAAATAAGTTTCCCATGTGATATGTGGTCTAGTTGTTGGGAAAATTTGCAAATATAAATTTCGACTTTATTTGCAAAATCTCTCGAGAATTTGTAAAAATGGGCATAACTTTTGCATACTAGCTCGGATGAAAAAGTTTTTTATATGAAAAATTATCTACTCGAAAAGTTACATTGATACGTGCCCCCCTCTCTCTTATGCACACGCACCCTCATGAGTCACGACTCTCCCAAGTCCTCTCGCAGACTCGCACATCGCACCCATCCTCTATCTGCAGGTAGACGTCACCCACATATGTGCTCTTCACACCCTACCCTCAGAACTTGTAAAAAACAAAAGACGGCACGCACATTTTATTTTAGCTCACACGTCACACACTTATACTATTACTCTTGCGGCGAACGTTCTTTGGGCGTAGTATATGTTGTACTCTCACGAAGAGAAGCGGTGCAGGCACGCACTAGTTCTCTCACACCCACTCGCGGGTACACGTAGGAGCGCATTTTTTTGAAGCCGGTACAACAAAATCACTCCACTATATATAAAAGCAGGAGCCTTAGCCCTTGCTTTACTAGGGTTCTCTCGTTCATTCTCTCATGCCCTCCAGATCTAAGCAAGACATAGGTGGCCACACTCTCTCTCTCTCAGCTCACGGCTAGTCACAAATCCGGCCGGACAACCTCGACCGGGGCAGAGGGTGTAGGTGCATCGTTCACGCTATCGTCGGCGGCGAGGTAGGAGACCAAAGGCTGCCCGCGCATCCCGATCGGCGGCCATGCCGTTCTCTCCGAGAGAGCGCCGGCTCGGGAGGGCCTCCGACCCCTTCTTCCTCCCTGCGGTATTGTGGCCAAGATGCGGCCTCCTGACGCCGTCTTTGCCACATGCCGACGACCAGCAGGTATATATTCCTTTGAAACCTTCCTTGCTCTACTGCCCCAGCTCTTCCCCCTTCGTGTGGGCACTTTTCTACTTCCGTCTGCTGTTACAAAGCCACCTAGACTTCTACTATTATTAGAAGTAAAGCTAGTTCATACAGTGAACTCAAAGCGTTGGTTCAAACATGGAAGAAAGTGGGAAAGTTGTAGCATGAATCTAGGACTTGGTTCTAAGAGGAAACGGGGGAAAGTAGTAATATGTGTCATTGTTTAAATAACCGTATTTCGTATTAGCGCAAACAGGGATGTCTGTCTCCATATCGTTTCGGGATGTCTATCTCCGTATAGTTTCTATCCGCGCAATCAAAAGCACACACCTCAGCTTTAGTACAACTGCGCAAAATGAGATGGCTATCCCTCGTTGCCGTCGTATAACCTCCCGTCTAAAAGGTATCCCTACATTGGTAGTAACTAAGGTAGAATGACCAACGCAATCTAAAAGAAGTTGATTCGTACGTTTTACTTCCTGATTGTAGTGCAGGGACGAGCGAAAACAACTGCATCCTTGTCCGGAATGCACTTTCACTACTAGGGAAAAGCCTATGCACGGCACTACTGCTAAGTAGCAGTAGCGAGGGTTTTTAACCCTCGCTACTACTAAGCGGTCTGTACCGTGCCCCCCCCGGGACATGCCATAGTAGTAGCGCGGGTTTTTAAAACCTCGCTACTACTAAGTTTGATAGCAGTAGCGCGGGTTTTTAACCCTCGCTACTACTAAGCGGTCTCTACCGTGCCCCCCGGGACATGGCATAGTAGTAGCGCGGGTTTTTAAAACCTCGCTACTACTAAGTTTGATAGCAGTAGCGTTGGTTTTTAGCCCTCGCTACTACTAAGTGGTGCCATAGTAGTAGCGAGCGGGTAAAAAACCGCGCTACTACTAAAGGTCCCATTTTCAAACTCTACCCCCCCCCCTGGATCGCCTTTTCAGTTTTTAAAAAAATAAAAGAAAATGATGAAAATGTCAAAAAAATAAACGAAAATAAGTTTCCCATGTGATATGTGGTCTAGTTGTTGGGAAAATTTGTAAATATGAATTTTGACTTCATTTGCAAAATCTCTCGAGAATTTGTAAAAATGGGCATAACTTTTGCATACTAACTCGGATGAAAAAGGTTTTTATATGAAAAATCATCTACTCGAAAAGGTACATTGATACGTGCCCCCCTCTGTCTCACGCACACGCACCCTCACGACTCACGACTCTCCCGAGTCCTCTCGCAGACTCGACGTCGGACCCATCCTCTATCTGCAGGTAGATGTCACGCAGATATGTGCTCTTCACACCCTACCCTCAGAACTTCTAAAAAACAAAAGACGGCACGCACATTTTATTTTAGCTCACACGTCACACACTTATACTATTACTCTTGCGGCGAACGTTCTTTGGGCATAGTATATGTTGTACTCTCACGAAGAGAAGCGGTGCACGCACACACTAGTTGTCTCACACCCACTCACGGGTACACGTAGGAGCGCATTTTTTTGAAGCCGGTACAACAAAATCACTCCACTATATATAAAAGCAGGAGCCTTAGCCCTTGCTTTACTAGGGTTCCTCTCGTTCACTCTCTCATGCTCTCCAGATCTAAGAAAGACATAGGTGGCCACACTCTCTCTCTCAGCTCACGGCTGGTCACAAATCCGGCCGGACAACCTCGACCGGGGCAGGGGGTGTAGGTGCATCGTTCACGCTGTTGTCAGCGGCGAGGGAGGAGACCAAAGGCTACCCGCGCGTGCCGATCGGCGGCCGTGTCGTTCTCTCCGAGAGAGCGCCGGCTCGGGATTGCCTCCGACCCCTTCTTCCTCCCTGCGGTATTGTGGCCAAGATGCGGCCTCCCGACGCCATCTTTGCCACATGCCGATGACCCTCAGGTATATATTCCTTTGAAACCTGCCTTGCTCTACTGCCCCAGCTCTTCCCCGTTCGTGTGGATCCTTTTCTACTTCCGTCCGCTGTTACAAAGCCACCTAGACTTCTACTATTATTAGAAGTAAAGCTAGTTCATACAGTGAACTCAAAGCGTTGGTTCAAACAGGGAAGAAAGTGGGAAAGTTGTAGCATGAATCTAGGACTTGGTTCTAAGAGGAAACGGGGAAAAGTAGTAATATGTGTCACTGTTTAAATAACCATATTTCGTAGTTGCACAAACAGGGATGTCTGTCTCCATATCGTTTCGGGATGTCTGTCTCCGTATAGTTTCTATCCGCGCAATCAAAAGCACACACCTCAGTTTTAGTACAACTACAAAAAATGAGATGGCTATCCCTCGTTGCCATCGTATAACCTCCCGTCTTCAAGGTATCCCTAAATTGGTAGTAACTAAGGTAGAATGAGCAACGCAATCTAAAAGAAGCTGATTCGTTCGTTTTACTTCCTGATTGTAGTGCAGGGACGAGCGAAAAGAACTGCATCCTAGTCCGGAATGCACTTTCACTACTAGGGAAAAGCCTATACACAGAAAGTTACTATTAGCAAGGGTTAAAAACCCTCGCTACTGCTACTTACCAGTAGCGCATGTTTTTAAACCTCGCTACTACTAAGTTGATAGCAGTAGCGCGGGTTTTTAACAATTGCTACTACTAAGCGGTCTCTACCGTGCCCCCCGGGACATGCCAGAGTAGTAGCGCGGGTTTTTAAAACCTCGCTACTACTAAGTTTGATAGCAGTAGCGTTGGTCTTTAGCCCTCACTACTACTAAGTGGTGCCATAGTAGTAGCGAGGTGGTAAAAAACCGCGCTACTACTAAAGGTCCCATTTTCAAACTCTACCCACCTGGATCGCCTTTTCAGTTTTTAAAAAAATAAAAGAAAATGATGAAAATGTCAAAAAAAATAAAAGAAAATAAGTTTCCCTTGTGATATGTGGTCTAGTTGTTTGGAAAATTTGCAAATATGAATTTCGACTTTATTTGCAAAATCTCTCAAGAATTTGTAAAAATGGGCATAACTTTTGCATACTAACTCGGATGAAAAAGGTTTTTATATGAAAAATCATCTACTCGAAAAGTTACATTGATACGTGCCCCCGTCTATCTCACGCACACGCACCCTCACGAGTCACGACTCTCCCGAGTCCTCTCGCAGACTCGCACGTCGCACCCATCCTCTATCTGCAGGTAGACGTCACGCACATATGTGCTCTTCACACCCTACCCTCTGAACTTCTAAAAAACAAAAGACGGCACTCACATTTTATTTTAGCTCACACGTCACACACTTATACTATTACTCTTGCGGCGAACGTTCTTTGGGCATAGTATATGTTGTACTCTCACGAAGAGAAGTGGTGCACGCACGCACTAGTTCTCTCACACCCACTCGCGGGTACACGTAGGAGCGCATTTTTTTGAAGCCCGTACAACAAAATCACTCCACTATATATAAAAGCAGGAGTCTTAGCCCTTGCTTTACTAGGGTTCCTCTCATTCACTCTCTCATGCTCTCCAGATCTAAGCAAGACATAGGTGGCCACACACTCTCTCTCAGCTCACGGCTGGTCACAAATCCAGCCGGACAACATCGACCGGGCCAGGGGGTGTAGGTGCATCGTTCATGCTGTTGTCGGCGGCGAGGGAGGAGACCAAAGGCTGCCCGCGCGTCCCGATGGGAGGCCATGCCATTCTCTCCGAGAGAGCGCCGGCTCGGGAGGGCCTCCGACCCCTTCTTCCTCCCTGCGGTATTGTGGCCAAGATGCGGCCTCCCGACACCGTCTTTGCCACATGCCGACGACCCTCAGGTATATATTCCTTTGAAACCTGCCTTGCTCTACTGCCCCAGCTCTTCCCCCTTCGTGTGGATCCTTTTCTACTTCCGTCCGCTATTACAAAGCCACCTAGACTTCTACTATTATTAGAAGTAAAGCTAGTTCATAGAGTGAACTCAAAGCGTTGGTTCAAACAGGGAAGAAAGTGGGAAAGTTGTAGCTTGAATCTAGGACTTGGTTCTAAGAGGAAACGGGGGAAAGTAGTAATATGTGTCACTGTTTAAATAATCGTATTTCGTATTTGCGCAAACAGGGATGTCTGTCTCCACATCGTTTCGGGATGTCTGTCTCCGTATAGTTTCTATCCGCGCAATCAAAAGCACACACCTCAGTTTTAGTACAACTGCGGAAAATGAGATGGCTATCCCTCATTGCCGTCGTATAACCTCCCGTCTTCAAGGTATCCCTACATTGGTAGTAACTAAGGTAGAATGACCAACGCAATCTAAAAGAAGCTGATTCATACGTTTTACTTCCTGATTGTAGTGCAGGGACGAGCGAAAACAACTGCATCCTAGTCCAGAATGCACTTTCACTACTAGGGAAAAGCCTATACACAGAAAGTTACTAGTAGCGAGGGTTAAAAACCCTCTCTACTGCTATCAACATAGTAGTAGAGAGGTTTAAATACCTCGCTACTACTAAGTTGATAGCAGTAGCGCGGGTTTTTAACCATCGCTACTACTAAGCGGTCTCTACCATGCCCCCCGGGACATGCCATAGTAGTAGCGCGGGTTTTTAAAACCTCGCTACTACTAAGTTTGATAGCAGTAGCATTGGTTTTTAGCCCTCGCTACTACTAAGTGGTACCATAGTAGTAGCGAGGGGGTAAAAAACCGCGCTACTACTAAAGGTCCCATTTTCAAACTCTACCCCCCCCC
>NC_041385.1:320656792-320658366 GCF_002162155.2 Triticum dicoccoides | reverse complement strand
TAAAAAAAATAAAAGAAAACGATGAAAATGTCAAAAAAATAAAAGAAAATAAGTTTCCCATGTGATATGTGGTCTAGTTGTTCCGAAAATTTGCAAATATGAATTTCGACTTCATTTGCAAAATCTCTCGAGAATTTGTAAAAATGGGCATAACTTTTGCATACTAACTCGGATGAAAAAGGTTTTTATATGAAAAATCATCTACTCGAAAAGTTACATTGATACGCCCCCCCCTCTCTCACGCACACGTACCCTCCCGAGTCACGACTCTCCCGAGTCCTCTCGCAGACTCGCACGTCGCACCCATCCTCTATCTGCAGGTAGATGTCACGCACATATGTGCTCTTCACACCCTACCCTCTGAACTTCTAAAAAACAAAAGACAGCACGCACATTTTATTTTAGCTCACATGTCACACACTTATACTAGTACTCTTGCGGCGAACGTTCTTTGGGCATAGTTTATGTTGTACTCTCATGAAGAGAAGTAGTGCACGCACGCACTAGTTATCTCACACCCACTCGTGGGTACACGTAGGAGCGCATTTTTTTGAAGCCGGTACAACAAAATCACTCTACTATATATAAAAGCAGGAGCCTTAGCCCTTGCTTTACTAGGGTTCCTCTCGTTCACTCTCTCATGCTCTCTAGATCTAAGCAAGACATAGGTGGCCACACTCTCTCTCTCAGATCACGGCTGGTCACAAATCCGGCCGGACAACCTCGACCGGGGCAGAGGGTGTAGGTGCATCGTTCACGCTATCGTCAGCGGCGAGGGAGGAGACCAAAGGCTGGCTTGGGAGGGCCTCCGATCCCTTCTGCCTCCCTGCGATATTGTGGCCAAGATGCGGCCTCCCGACGCTGTCTTTGCCACATGCCGACGACCCTCAGGTATATATTCCTTCGACACCTGCCTTGCTCTACTGCCCCAGCTCTTCCCCCCTTCGCGTGGATCCTTTTCTACTTCCGTCCGCTGTTACAAAGCCACCTAGACTTATACTATTATTAGAAGTAAAGCTAGTTCTTACAGTGAACTCAAAGGGTTGGTTCAAATAGGAAAGAAAGTGGGAAAGTTGTAGCATGAATCTAGGACTTGGTTCTAAGAGGAAACGGGGGAAAGTAGTAATATGTGTCACTGTTTAAATAACCGTATTTCGTATTTGCGCAAACAGGGATGTCTGTCTCCATATAGTTTCGGGATGTCTGTCTCCGTATAGTTTCTATCCACGCAATCAAAAGCACACACACCTCAGTTTTAGTACAACTGCGCAAAATGAGATGGCTATCCCTTGTTGCCATCGTATAACCTCCCGTCTTCAAGGTATCCCTATGTTGGTAGTAACTAAGGTAGAATGACCAACGCAATCTAAAAGAAGCTGATTCGTACGTTTTACTTCCTGATTGTAGTGCAGGGACGAGCGAAAACAACTGCATCCTAGTCCGGAATGCACTTTCACTACTAGGGAAAAGCCTATACACAGAAAGTTGCTAGTAGCGAGGGTTAAAAACCCGCGCTACTGCTATCAACTTAGTAGTAGCGAGGTTTAAAAAAACCTCGCTACTACTAAGTTGAT
>NC_041385.1:320602197-320656080 GCF_002162155.2 Triticum dicoccoides | reverse complement strand
CGCTACTACTAAGCGGTCTCTACCGTGCCCCCGGGACATGCCATAGTAGTAGCGCGGGTTTTTAAAACCACGCTACTACTAAGTTTAATAGCAGTAGCGTTGGTTTTTGGCCCTCGCTACTACTAAGTGGTGCCATAGTAGTAGCGAGGGGGTAAAAAACTGCGCTACTACTAAAGGTCCCATTTTCAAGCTCTACCCCCCCCTGTGGATCGCCTTTTCAGTTTAAAAAAAATAAAAGAAAATGATGAAAATGTCAAAAAAAAAATAGAAAATAAGTTTCCCATGTGATATGTGGTCTAGTTGTTGGGAAAATTTGCAAATATGAATTTTGACTTTATTTGCAAAATCTCTCGAGAATTTGTAAAAATGGGCATAACTTTTGCATACTAACTCGGATGAAAAAGTTTTTTATATGAAAAATCATCTACTCGAAAAGTTACATCCAAATTTAACGGGGGAAACCCCGTTAAACATTTTCAAAATCCTCAAAAACTAAACAGAAAAAAGTTACGGGGCTTTTAAGATCTAGAGTGGAAAAATCGAAAAAATTTCAAACTGTCTGGTCAAACTATGGTCAAACAATGGTCAAACTAGTTATTCTAGAATATTAGTGTTACCAAATAATTATTTTAATTTTTTTTGAATTTTGGTCAAATCTGGTCAAACTATGGCTAAACTGTGGTCAAACTGTGGTCAAACTAATTATTCAAGAAATATTAGTGTTACTAATTTTTTAGAACAATAGTTTCAAACTCAAATAGTGAAATGTGTGACTTCATGCTCAACCTAATAGGATTGACATCTTACTATTGTGAGGAAAACAACAAGTGCAGACTTGGAAACGAGGGAGAATAGAACCCGAAAGTTAAGCGTGCTCAGGCTGGAGTAGTGAGAGGATGGGTGACCGTCCGGCAAGTTAGATGATTTGGAATGATGAGGGGTGATTAGAGATTAAATTGAGCAGCGATGAGGGGGTGATTAGAGATTTGAGGTTAAAATAATTCAGAAATTTGAAAATTAGGGAAAAAATCGAAATATTTTTTCGAAAAAATTCAAAAAAAAGCCGTGCTGGTAGTAGTAGCGCGGGTTTCTACCCACGCTACTACTAAAGGACGTAGTAGTAGCGCGGGTGGCACCCGCGCTACTGCTATACGTTAGCTGTAGCGCCTTATTAGTAGCGCCGGCCCCCGCGCTACTAATAGGCCCAAAACCCGCGCTGCTGCTAGGCTTTTCCCTAGTAGTGTTTCTACCAGTTCATCCATGGACCGAGGACTAGTTGGCACGGTTGCACGGCGGTTTTTTGGACAGGTGTGCGGACAAGAGGCATTGTGGTATGCTTATTTCTACAAATAGCGGTGCTTAAATTTAGTGGAATGCACAAGCATTTCAACTGGTCAGTACACTCCATGGTTCAGTTCAGCATTCCAGCTGAGACCACAAATATAATTGGTTATTCTGGAATGAGAGAACCTAACCCTGGATGGTGGCAACAAGAAAAAACCAGAGTGAACTCCAGGAAATTTAAGCCTGCCGGGAGGCCCTTTGCTCAGAGAAGCCTTGCTTGTTTGTTCCTGATTTTTAAACCTTCTCACAACTTTGTCTTTTGCTGTGAACTAGTATATGTTTTTATGTTCTATGAATCATTGATATGTATAAAATTACTTAACTTATGCTTTTCAAGATTTTTATGAAGACGAGTTTAATTGTGAGTGTTCCACATGAGCGCTGGACTAGCGTGTGAACGTTTGGAATTTATTACATTGTGGCCTCAATTAACTGCATGAACCACTGTAACAAGATACATAGTAGTTGCTTATATGTCAGACGGTAGATCGTTGATTGTTAGCTGGTCGATAGCCTAGTGTTGAAGCGAGCTGAGCCAATGTGTCGTGTTTTGCAAAACTATTTATAAGTGGGGTAGCACCAACAGTGTTTACTAGTACTTATGTATACGTCGGCGCACGGTTCTTGAACGAGTGCTCTATTTCATCAAAACACACACTGCTCGTATGATAAACCGTGACAACTTATGTCTTACCATGCCATATTCATGAAAAAACTAGTGAGGACGCATCTGTTTCGGCAACAATTACGATGGTTCTCACATGATTCACGGGCACACAAAAGTAGCAGCAGTTCCCATAGATGGATTCAAACAGAGCACTAGCCCCAGAGGGGTCGATAATAGGCAAGGTTCGGATAATTAGACACAATCCAAACTACTATTAAACACTAGCTGGGGCAACTATTTCATGCGTCGATCTAATTTGGGCTGGACACAAGACGGACCTTGCCATGAACATCATCGAGGACGTCCTGCAGTAGCTCAATCCTGTGAACCTTCATGAAGACAACCTTGTGGCCTTTCCAATGATAAACTTGTTTGTGGAGGCATGCCACGTCATCTTCCTGCGTAAGCTTGACAAGAACAGTATGCCTCACACACGAAGGAGTATCTTTGAACTTCTTGTGCTTCAGTACACCCTGGACAACACGCCTGACAACAGTGAGGCTGTAATACAACTCTTCATTGGTATAACCGCAAATGGCTTCCAGGATCCAACAGCCTAAGAACTCTATTTTCCCAGTGCGTATATTCAGGTCGTCCGCCTCATAGCGAGTGACATGCACAACCACACAATCCTTGTCTGCATCAGGGCTCTAATTGAAACAGAAACAAATTCTGAATTACTTTTTAGTATAAGAACCACAAGTTATTTAAACCACTATGTATAGCATGGCATCAAAGCTAATAAAATTTTGCGTTATTAATCACGACATACTTCCTTTTCTAAAAAAATCACCACATACTTAGATGAAAAACCACAATCCAGATCGGCAAAGAAGGAAATCACCTTGGGCAGCTCAGCTGGGGGGACACATCCTCGAAGGGGGAAAACTGCT
Source organism: Triticum dicoccoides (assembly GCF_002162155.2). Classification (NCBI taxonomy): domain Eukaryota; kingdom Viridiplantae; phylum Streptophyta; class Magnoliopsida; order Poales; family Poaceae; genus Triticum; species Triticum dicoccoides. The sequence goes on along the minus strand of NC_041385.1, from coordinate 320,653,176 downwards.
CCTGCAGTGCCACGGGGGCTGTAACCTCAAACGGGGCGTTGACCATCTCAGTAGTGGCTGTGAGCGTATCTGGGGTTGGGTCGGTGGTTGCCTCCATCTTCTTGGAGCTCTCTGTCTCGTGGGGATCAGCCTCCCGCGTCTGCTCCAATATCGGCAGATCTTTGCCTGGTTCTCCTTGGTCCATCATGAAACTGACGAATACTAGGAGACCACTAAAAGGAAAACACAATCGCAATGACAATGAAACAAAAAAGAGAGTGAGGATTGGTTACTGCTTTGCAAAAGTTCTTTTTTTCTCTGAATGAATATATACCAACATCACGGATCCGCTTACCTTCCCTTCGTTGGGAGAGAAGAACAGTGGCAGAGGCGAGTGTTGCCTTTCCTGAAGACGGTGAGGGAGAAGGGGATTCAGCGAGGAGTGAAATGATGGTTGCTTCGTCCGTCAAACTTAGACTACGGGGAGGTGGGGTTTTGTGATACGACGACTCGTTACTGCCGCGCTACGACCGGGGTGACTCTCGCCTGCATACTGCCTGCTAATTTGGTGGATGGCATTTGGGCCCGCGCGCTGCATGGCCCGCATGTCGGTGAACAAAAGTATAATGGCATTCAGTAGAGGGAGACGTTTCAATGACCTAGGAGGAGCCAGAAGCGGTAGAGTGTCTCCACTATACTAGTAGTAATTGTTTTTCTGGGTAGCTGTAGAGTGTCTCCACTGTACTAGTAGTAATTGTTTCTCTGGGCCCAAGACAAAACAGCCAATCCACACTAGTAAATAGTAAAATCAATTCAAAAGGTGCTACCCACACCCAACACACCGCCCCCCTCCCCCACAAGAAAAAAACCTGGGTGCTCTTCTTCCTCCTCGCTCCCACCCACCTCATGTCAGCTCGTTCCTACAAAAAACACCAGCTCCCCTTCTTCCTCACTCCTACAGAAAACCCCCAGCTCCCCTTCTTCTTCGCTCGCGCTACAACTAGGCTCATCATTCGTTACTCTACTCAAATCCGTGAGCGCGACGCGAAGCCCTCGAGGAAAATGGAGTCGGCTGACCCCAGCGCCAAGAAGATGAGGCTCCCGCCAGCGGCGACGCCTGTTGTATATCCTGCACCCGGCAGCGCGGGGAGAAGCGGCGAACCTGCCCCCACCGGATCCCAGGAACCCGTAGAATCTCGGGTGGACCGCATCAGCGATCTCCCGGACGCCGTCCTTGGGGAGATCATCTCGCTTCTCCCCACCAAGGATTGCTGTCATACCCAAGTCCTCTAAATTCGGTGGCACCATCTATGGTGCGCCATGCCCCTTAATCTCGGCTGTCATCAGCTATCTCTCTTCAATGATTTTGACATCCCCAGAGCCATCATCTCCTCCCATCAGGGTTCCGTTCAAAGCCTCTACATCCCGTCATGCTACCTGAGCAAGCATACCATGCCCTGCACGGTGGATGCTTGGCTGAAATCCCCTGAATTCACAGAACTACAGCTGCTTGAGTTCTACTATTCCCCTGGAAATCACATACCACATACAGAACGCCATGAACTTGTGCCCTCAGCACCGATGTCCATCTCGCGCTTTTCCTCCTCTCTCCACACCGCCACCTTTGCGCTGTGCTACCTTCCAGACAATCTGGTACTAACCTTTGACTCCCATTTCTCAAGAAACTTTCACTTGTGCGGGTTCGTATATCGGAGGCCTCATTGCACAACATCATCCACTCCAGTTGCCCTGCGCTGGAGTGCTTGGTGCTTGTTTTCACAGTTAGAATCAGTTGTCTCCAAATAAAGTCGCCTAACCTTGTAAGAATTGGAATTTCTTTTGACGGAAGGCAGCTCATCATCCAAGATGCCCCTTCATTTCAAAGGTTGATCCTTGATTCTAGTTATTCACCCTTGCAAATAACTATCCTCTCTGCACCTAAACTGGAGACCTTGGGCGTAATACATGATCTCTGTGCTCATTTCAATATGGTGTTTGGCTCCACAGTTCTTCAGGTACTTTATATTATCATCTACACTTGTAACAATATGCTGCATTTTATATTTCTGCGCATAATTTATATATCATCTTGGAGTACACATTGTGTACTAATATTATGTTCTATGCTCAATGAAGAGTTTCTCCATGGATGGCCTATCAATGGTGCTGGATTCTGTCAAGATCTTATATATCCAAATGAATAGTTTTGATCTGAACAAGATTATTGGCTTGCTGCAATGCTTTCCATGTCTGGAGAAGTTGTATATAGAGGTGATAATTTCACGCACATTGGAAGGCCGCATATAGTGTACTAGAATTAACCGTTCAGTTGTTGCTCTTTCGACACTCTTCTTTTAGACCTTAACCGTTTTCAATTTTTATGTCTATTTAGGCAACAGGACGGGGTAAGAAAGTTATAACCAATCGGTGGATTCATAAGCATAGGGATTTTCTCACTTCTCATGAGATTCGATTGAAGACAATAACGCTAGAACGATATGTAGCCAACCATGCAAACACAAGATTTGTCCCATTCTTCCTGCTGAATGCGAGGTTACTATTGTCCATCAAGCTTAAGTTTATCAGCAGCATGGTTTTGACGGATGGGTATGTCGAAGAGCAAAAAAAGGAGTTTCATGTGGGCAAAACAACTTCTGAACGTGCCGGGCTTTTATTTACAACATATTGTGGTCATAATCCAGTAAATTTTACGATCCAGGATGTTTATTCTATGGACCTAACCGATCCATTCGACTGTGACTGCCGAAAACAGTGCTGGAGTTAGATGTTGTTGCCCTTTGCAATCTAGGTTTTTTTGTAAACCAGATGAACAATCAACCCTCGTGCTTTTGTACAGTTTGTAAGCTGGAGTTAGATGTTCCTGCCCTTTTCAACTCGACTGTGACTGTCATATTTTCTTTGAAACAAGGCAAATTGCTTGCCAATCGTTTAATTTAGAGTGAAATATTGTAACAAATCACAACCAATGGAAATAACATCACTCACGCTGGCTGCTTGAGCTCACTGTGCATTACAGAAGCCAAGTGACTAGCCCCCACCACCCCCACCAGTCACCCCTCGTACTCCCCTCCGCCTGCGATTGGACCCACGCATCTTCAAAGGCTCCTGTTCGTTCCGTCCGTGGCCTTGCCTCGTCCTCCGCATTGCGGCGTTAGTTCGCTCGCCGTGCGTGGTGGGCCGCCCTCTTGTGTTGTCAACATCGTTAACAACCGAGAGGAACAAGGAGATGAATGTACGTGGAGAGGATGACAATAGGGCCCTACCAGCGTCATGGCAGTACGCAAGCAAGTGCCTCTATAGTACAAGCCCACAAATATGGTTCCTCCTAATGGTTGGACATCTGGGGCTCATGCCATCATCAACGTAGTCAATAAACGAGAGAATTACACTACGAGCGGCTGACACCAGGGACCCATCAAGTCGCGCAATTTTTCTTTGAGGAACAAGCAATTTTTTTTGAGACAATGAGGAACAAGGAGTTGTTATTTATACTAGTTTTAGCGACGGATCAGGGTAACAACGGGGCTGTGCGGGGGCTGTGGCCCGTCTAGCCAGGGTTTTATTTATGTTTACCACATCATGAGCCCAGTTGTGTTTTTTTCTTGCTGAAAATGGCTAGCCCAGTTCTATTTTTTTTAAAGAAATACCCAAACAAGGCCTACTTGCTTTATCGGCCCTGCTGGGCTGCAAATGTTTCAAGATGAGGAGAGTTTCATTCGGTTTGCCCAGAAATGGCCTGTACATTTTTAAAATACATCAAACCGGGAATTAGTTTCATTTTTTTTCATTACAAGATCTTAAATTCCATTGATTTTTATGCGTGGAAAATTATTTTTCAAAATAGTTTGAATATGAATCGATATTTCTGGATTAAAAACAGTTGACCGCACCGAAATATGCAAAATTTCGTATACTTTTTAACCGTGGCCACAATATGGGGTGTAATGCTAACAAAAAGAAGATGGGCTCCAAAAAATCTTAAGAATTAGCAAATGGGCTGTACATTATTAGAAATAATGGCAGATGGGGTGTATGCTGTTTTCCACAGATTTGAGGCTGACTTGTGCGCCTACTACAGGTTGACGCGTATGCTTTCATAAAAAAAGGTTGACGCACACGCAACGCCCTGTCAACTTAGTCAACACACGAGAGTAGTGACTGTTGGATATCCATCCAACGGCTGTCGTGCTTCTTCAATCTCTGCTCTTCATGCTCCAACCAATCAAACAAGCGCCGGCGGGACTGCCTGCTCCCTCCTCCCATGGCCGGCTATGCTGCCGCGCAGGCCTCACGGCCCTACCGTACTCCCATCGCTGGCCTAGCCATCCCTCTACTCACCCACACATGCTGTTATTCTCCATCGACGGCAGACGAACCAGTAAACCCTCGTACACCTCCACGTGGGAAACAACTACCGAGTCTTCCCTGGCTCCGTGTCGTTCCCTTCCTAGGCCTTGCCGTCGTCCACCGCCGTGGTGCTCTCGGCGCGACCTGGTCAACATGGTTAATGATCGACATCCATCGGAAGTGGACTGTACGTGGAGAGGCTGACAGTTGGGTCCACGGCCGCACGCAAGGAAATGCCTCCTTATTACGCACAAAATACTGATTCCTCCACCTGACTACTAGGACCCACGGGAAGGGCCTCTGTATTTCGTGAAAAAAAATGTTCCCCCTGCTGACAGGTCGGAACAACCAGCTATATCTTCGCACGCAAGGAAGTGCCTCCTTATTACGCCCAAAAAATTAATACCCCCCTGCTAGCTAGGACCCACCATATTGTTGGGCTGACTTGTGGGCCTACTAAGTTTACGGGGACGGAGGGCTTTGTCAACGGCATACGGCTTCTTCAACCTCTGGTCTTCTTGCTCCAGCCGCCCAAAGTAGCGCCAGTCGTGCCGCCTGCTCCTGCCTCCCGTGACCGGCTGTGCTACCGCCTGCTCCTGCCTCCCGTGGCCCGGCTCCGTGTCGTTCCTTTCCTAGGCCTCGCCGTCGTCCACCGCCGTGGTGCTCTCAGCGCGGTGTGGTCAATGTCGTCAACGACCGACTTCCATCGGAAGAGTACTGTACATGGAGAGGCTGACAGCTGGGTCCACGGCAGCCGCATGGAAGTGCCTCCTTATTACGCGGAAAATAATTATTCCTCCACTTGACAGCGGGGACCCACCGGACGGGCCACCAGTATTTTGTGAAATAAATCGTTTCCCCCTGACTGCTGGGACCCACCGGACGGGCCACCGTGTTTCCCGAAAAAAATGTTCCCCCCATTGTCAGCTCGGACCCACCGGAAGTGCCTCCTTATTACGCCCAAAAAAATGAACACTCCCCCGGCTGGCTGGGACCCACCTTGGTGGGAGGCTGTCTTGTGGGCCTACTAAGTTGACGGGGCCGAAGGGCTTTGTCAACTTAGTCAATATGAACGTTTCTAGCTCCAGTGACCGTACGATGTCCATCCAATGGCCGTAGTGCTTCTTCAACCTCTGGTCTTCTTGCTCCAGCCGCCCAAAGCAGCGCCGGTCATGCCGCATGCTCCTGCCTCCAGTGGTCGGCTGTGCTGCCGCGGAGGCCTCACCGCCCCCTATTATTCCGACCGCTGGCCAGGCCCTGCGGTGACGATAGCCTCACACCGCAGCCGAACCAGTGAACCCTCGTACTCCTCTCCGCGCGGGCTTCCACCGCCGCGTCTTCCCCGGCTCCGCGTCGTCCCCTTCCTAGGCCTTGTCGTCGTCCACCGCTGTGGTGCTCTCCGCACGGCGTGGTCAACGTGGTCAAGGAACGACTTCCATCGGAAGAGTATTGTACGTGGAGAGGCTGACAGCTGGGTCCACGGCCACATCCCAGTTTTTTTGTGATTTGCCAATTAAGTCGCTTTGTCAGGCCTGTTGGGCTGCAAATCTTTCAAGATGAGGGGAGCTTTTCATTCGGCTGGCCGAGAAAATGGCCCATCACTAATGAGAAATGGGCTGTACATTTTTAAAACACATCAAACCGGCAATTAGTTTCAAATATATTTTTTTTCATTTCAAGATTTTAAATGACATTAATTTTTATGCGTGGAGAATTTGTTTGATTTTATATTGATATACATTTATTTTTAAAATCAGTTTGAATGTGAGTCCAAATTTTGGGATTAAAAATAGTTCGGACCACACCGAAATATGCAAAATTTCGTATAATTTTTTAACCGTGGCCACAATATGGGCTGTAATGCTAACAAAAAGAATATGGGCTCCAAAAAACCTTAAGAATTAGCAAATGGGCTGTAAATTATTAGAAATAATGGCAGATGGGCTGTATGCTGTTTTCCACAGATTTGAGGCTTACCTAAAACAAAAGGTTGACGCACAAGCAGTGACGGTTGGATGTCCATCCAACGGCCGTCGTGCTTCTTCAATCTCTGCTCTTCCTGCTCCAGCCGCTCAAACAAGCGCCGGTTGGACTGCCTGCTCCCTCCTCCCCGTGGCCGGCTATGCTGCCGCGCAGGCCTCACCGCCCCACCGTACTCCCATCGCAAGCCTAGCCATCCCTCTACTCACCCACACCTGCTGTTATTCTCCGGCGACGGCAGACGAACTAGTAAACCCTCGTTCAGTCGTACTCCCCTCCGCGTGGGAAACAACTATTGAGTCTTCCCTGCCTCCGTGTCGTTCCCTTCCCAGGCCTCGCCGTCGTCCACCGCCCTGGTGCTCTCGGCGCGGCCTGGTCAACTTGGTCAACGACCGACATGCATCTGAAGTGGACTGTACGTGGAGAGGCTAACAGCTGGGTCCATGGCCGCACACAAGGAAATGTCTCCTTATTACGCGCAAAATAATGATTCATCCACCTGACATCAGGGACCCACCGAAAGGGCCTCAATATTTCGCAAAAAACGTTACCGCACTAACAGCTCGGACCCACCAGCTATATCTTCGCACGCAAGGAAGTGCCTCCTTATTAAGCACAAAAAAATGAATACTCGCCCTATTAGCTGGGACCCAGTATAGTGGCAGGCTGACTTGTGGGCCTACTAAGTTGGCGGGGACAGAGGGCTTTGTCAACTTAGTCAATATGCACGATTCTAGTTCCAGTGACCGTACGATGTCCATCCAACGGCCATAGTGCTTCTTCAACCTCTGGTCTTCTTGCTCCAGCCGCCCAAACCAGCGCCGGTCGTGCCTCGTGCTCCTGCCTCTCGTGGACGGCTGCGATTCGGCGGAGGCCTCACGGCCCCCTACTACTCCCACCGCTGGCCAGGCCATCCCTCTACTCACCCACACCCCCTGTTATTCTACGGCGACGGCAGCCTCACACCGCAGCGAACCAGTGAACCCTCGTACTCCTCTATGCATGGGCATCCACTGCTGTGTCTTCCCCGGCTCTGCGTCGTCCCCTTCCTAGGCCTCGCCATCGTCCACCGCCCTGGTGCTCTCGGCGCAGCGTGGTCAACATGGTCATGGAATGGCTTCCATCGGACGTGGACTGTACGTGGAAAGGCTGACAGATGGGTCCACGGCCGCAGCAAGGAAGTGCCTCCTTATTACGCGCAAAATAATTATTCCTCCACCTGACAGGGGGGACCCACCGGACGGGCCACCATATTTCGCGAAAAAAACATTCCCCCCTGACTGCTGGGACCCACCAGCTACACCTTCGCACGGAAGGAAGTGCGTCCGGGCAAAAAAAACGATTTGCCCCCCTGACTGCCGGGACCCACCAGCTACATCTTCGCACACAAGGAAGTCCGTCCGGGCAAAAAAAAATGACTCGCCCCCCTGACTGCTGGGACCCACCAGCTACATCTTCGCACGCAAGGAAGTGCCTGACAGTCGGGACCCACCTGGTCGAAGCGTACGTAGCGTTATCATTCTGGTCGCGAACGTGTACGTACATACTGGTCGATCTAGAGGCGTGCACGTGTCGTAGATGTAGAGGGGCGCACGTGTCATAGTAGAGGCGCGCACGTAGCATGTACACGTACGTATAGCGGCCAGGGTGCAAGAAAGAAAATATAGCCACGTATGTGTACATACGGGCGGGGTCTCGAACGCCTAGTCGCACATACGTATACGTACAGCGACGACTCGTGTTCATGGGGAGGCAACGGAATGCGTCATGTTCATGGGGAGGCAACGGAATGCGTCGTGTTCATGGGGAGGCAACGGAATGCGTCGTGTTCATCGGGAGGCAACGGAACGCGTGGGAGCCAACTGGCTTGGACGGAACAGGCGATGGAAACGAGGCATGGCATACCACATAACGAAGGAAACAGACCTCCTACGGCCGAAACGGGGGTCCTGTTGATCGGGAGGGGTGTGGCGTACCGCAAAACGGAGCAAACGGACCTCCTACGGTCGAAATGGGGGTCCTGTTGATCGGGAGGGGTGTGGCGTACCACAAAACGGATGAAACGGACCTCCTACGGTCGAAACGGGGGTCCTGTTGATCTTGAGGGGTGTGGGGTACCGCAAACCGGACGAAACGGACTTGTGCTGGAGCGCTACGGTCGAAACGGGGGGGAGGGGTGTGGCGTACCGCAAAACGGGACTCCATGGGATACTGTTCATCTCCACCGTCGACCTCCTCCAGCCTCCACGGGCTACCGTCGACCTCCTCCAGCCTCCACGGGCTCCTGTTCATCCAGCCTCCACCGCGCGCTACTCCACTGGCTACTGTTCAACCATCCCTCCACGGACACCCCTCCACCGTCTACTGTTCTTCCAGCCATCCACACCACGGGGTCCTGTTCAACCACCCCTCCACGGCCACCCCTCCATCGTCTACTGTTCATCCAGCCCTCCACACCACGGGGTCCTATTCAACCACCCCTCCACGGCCACCCCTCCACCGTCTACTATTCATCCAGCCCTCCACACCACGGGGTTCCTGTTCATCCAGAGGCAACGCCACCGCTCACTGTTCATCCAAACCCCCCCACAAGACTCACTGTTCATCCAATCGATCGGCTTTAGTTAGCAGCAGTAGCGAAGGAATCGCTCCATCGGGTTCAGTTAACAGCCATCAATCGATCACTCGGGTTCAGTAACGTGTAGCCTCCAGTGCAATTGCTCGGGTTCAGTTAGAGCCCAACACCTCGCTTGGGTTCAGTTAGAGCCAACGCCTCGCACACACGCGCGTACGTACGAGAGAAACGCGCATCGCTCCGCCCCCAACCTCCCACCGTAACTAGCAACTCCCCGAAATTTTCCTCCCCCTCGCTTCTACCACGGTTTTTTCCGTCATGGACGGCCCAAAGAATGTCATGCAGGTGCGTGTCTGGCCCGCCCAGGACGAGAGCCCATTTTCTGTCATGATTTTTTGTCACAGAAGTAGGAGCCCACCACATCTATGATGATACAGGGTTTTGTCACAATTATCGTCATAGAAGTGTCATATGTATGATAGAAAAAAATTTCGTTTGGCCCAAAATGTCACGGATGTGTCTTTTTTTTGTAGTGATATACATATGTTTGAGCCACATGCACATAGTGAGTTTTGTCTTCAGGCACTCCCTCACAAGGTTATCGGCCACAAGCTATCCCATTTTGCGATGTAGTGTGCACATCCATCATTTTGACCAACAATGAGTGAGAGAGGTTTTACGACCAAGTTAGATTATGCTTGGTCCGTGTTACAGTACGACTTGGTGAGATGCCCTCTCCCCCCGACGTGTGTGTTTGTGGGGGGTGGGGGGCTACTTCGCACTGCCTGCAACATCCGTGGGGTCGGGGAAGTCCATTTACTTTGCGAGGCACATGTGCCACATCAAAGTTGTGAATGGTAGTTAAATATCACACCACACCCTTTTCATGCATATGGTCTCACCCATCTCGTGCCACAAGCACACATTTGTGGGTCGGCACACGGTCCACCTTTGTTCGGAAGCGAAAGGGGGTTTGACCATGATAGACTCCTATAGGTTTTGTGTTACATTAGGGTGAGATTTCAGACCTAGCTATTTGAGGGCATGCGTTCGTAGCTAGGATTCCCTTACCGCCAACATGAAGTGGGGTTCGTAGGGGGTTCGCATGCTTGTTTTTAAATGTTATGCATGTTGCAGTTAACACATCTTTCCACTTCTTGTTTTGCTTAACAAGCATGCTTAAATCTGCACACTGAAGCTATCATTTGTAGATTATGTTCTCTACCATGGATATATTTGTTTGATGTTTAGCCTATTGTGCTTAACATGCCTTTATATGTACTCACACAGGACAATATTGGGAATAACTACTGTTTTCCATCAAGGTTAGTTTCATCGCATTGCTTATATATACTCACTTTTCAGGATGTTGGTAGATGGTACCATAAAGCCCGGGGCCGATAAGGGATTAATCGTCTAATCGGAAATTTCACTAAATATATGTGTAGCCCATTTACCGGTAGGTTAACTAGGGCCATATTTAATATATTTGAGGCTACATAGCAACATGCATTTTACTGAATGACTAAATATGCAATACCAGGCTACATAGAAACAAGGAAGAGTGCTACCTTAATGTTCTGATGATGTCTCGACATACATGGAAGAGCAGCAGCAGGAACAACAACAACAACAACAACAACAACCCAACAACAGTTAACTAAAGTTAATCGACCGATATTTGAAACAATGTATTAAACTCCATTCACCCCATAATATAAGATGTTAATTCATCCAATATGTGAGTATATTGGATGTAATAAGATCTTATATAATGGGATGGAGGGAGTGTTGTACTACACAATTATGCAATTGTTGTTTAGCTTCTAATTTTAACTTTGTGATTTTAGGTACATGTGTCATTGGTAATGATCCACGCTTCAACCCTTTCTGTGTATGGGGCATTGAGATATTCATGAACCAGCATCAAGTGAGGAAACTGATAAAGATTGTTATTAAAATGGGTAAGATGTCAATCAAACTATTTATTTATACTTTATGCAAGACAACAATGAACTACAACATGATAAGTAAGAACTCCGTAGCCTTATTTTTGCTGCCCATAATGAGTTGTATTAGATGACAATGTCTAAATCTTTTTCATTTGCAGTGGTTCCCGAAGCAGTTTACTCAAGATTACCTCTCAAACTACATGATTGGCGACCGACCATCACTAGGGGTTGGACTAGAGTCGTGCATGCCTTCTGCATGGAGGAGAGCACAATAGGGGCATTCCGCTTCACCTTTTCAGCAACCAGAATGCCTATCGCCTCTTTTTGTACCATCTTTAATAATACAAATATACAACCCCGGTTCATCATTCTTTATTTGGTGCTTATGTAATTCTTTTTTGATGTAATTCTTCAAAATATGTACCTGTGAATCGAATAATGCATTTGTTGTTGAACCTGATGGATATGAAGTAAGTTATATCCTACTTTCAAATTGAAATTCGGTACAATTTTAAATAGCGGCAATTAAATTAGGGTGAAAATACACTCTGCAGGTCATTACGATGCACATGGGCTATAAAGCTCATCCTGTGTGATATACATCATAATCCGACATGGTTCGAAGAGAGGAAATGTGTGTAACCATGCACACAATTGCCATTTCCAAAGCGTGTGTGATGTCAGACAATATCACAAATGGTGCAAGGAAACTAAATGTCTATGATAATCGCCTTATTGTACATGCTTTACAATCATGAACTGTTTGTGATGGGGAGCGCATCATAAATGTAGCACCATAGAAGTCAGACTATGATGGCCATGTGAGCACAAATGAGTAGCAAGGATAGAGCATTTGGGATATGTTAGATGTCACAAACAGTTGTCTGAAGACTCACATTTGGGATACATGCTGGCAACGCATATTCTTAGTTATTGAAAACATATGCATTGCTACTCCCTATCCCCGATGGTTTTTGGGTCATGTGGGAAGGACCCCCCCCTATCGCCCACACTAGCAAGGTGACGGTTTAAAATGTCGTCGTAGAAAGGGGTTAAAACCTGTTTGTATAGCAGCTTGCTATACCAGTGTAGTACCGTCCTGGGGAGTAGTAGTACCACTCTAGCGGTACTGCTGAACTACAGTACTTCGGACACTGACGCTTGTTTTAGGTATTCTGTAATGAACACTTGTAGGACGATAAATCCCGAGTGGTAGTACCGCTCGTACAGTACTGCGACTCATGCTACTACCCCACTACTGCAGAATCACCAAACCCTAAAGGGCTAAGAGGTAGTACCGCTACCCAGAGAAGTAGTACCTCTTGTGCGGTACAACCAACATCTACCTTCGCCTAGAGTATCGCTTAGTTTTGGGCTCCTGTAACCTAATTCAGCTCCAGTGGAAGTAGAGCGGTAGTACTGCCCCGTGCGGTACTACCGCACTACCTATCTCTACTACCATGGTTCCACCTCTGTGTGCAACACTAAGCGGAATTACTACTTGTGGGAGCGGTAGTACCACTCCAGCGGCACTACCGCATTTGTGACTGTGTCAGTTGCACGCTTTGGCTAGAACTACCGGCAGTAGTATCTAGTATCGCATGTGCATGAGTTGTGGAGAGAAAATGGTTGGATTTTCCCCTCACTATATAAGGAGGTCTTCCTCACCAACAAGATCTACCTCTTTTCTCCCAAGCTCCATTTTTGCCCCTAAGATCATTTTCGCCCCATCTCTCTTCCTAGCCAATAGAACTTGTTGATTCTCTAGGGTTTGCTTGAGAGGGCCCCGATCTACACTTGCACCGGGATAAATTTGATTCCCCCACTAATCCATTACGGATCTTGTTATGTTTGATGTTTTGACACCCTCAATGGAAGAGGTCACCTCACCCCAACCTTTTTTGTAAATGTCTGGTTGTCTCCTTCAAGGGCACCACTAGTGGAATCACGGCTTGCATTGTGTGAGGGCATGAGGATAATACGGTGGCCCTAGTGGCTTCTTGGGGATCATTGCGCCTGCATACCACTCCAATGGAGACGTACTTCCCCCTGAAGAGAGGGAACTTCGGTAACACACCCTCGTTTCCATCGACTCCACTCGTGGTTATCTTTCACCTTTACTTTGTGCAAGCTATTATTGTGTGGTATCCCTTGCTTGCTTGTGTGGTGTTTGTTGTTAGCATCAGATAGGTTGTTCACCTAGTTGCATATCTAGACAACCTATTTGTTACTAAAATGGATTTGTTAAGAAAAGCTAAAAAATGGTAGTTTCCTATTCACCCCCTCTAGTCAACCATATCGATCCTTTCAATTGGTATCAGGGCCTCGTCTCTTTGTAAGGGCTTAACCGCCTAAAGAGTATAGCTGATGACAGGGCAAGGGCGGATGACTTACCGTCGGTCGAGGCGGTGGCCCTGGTCACCCATGAGGATTTAAATAAGGCAATTGCGTCACTTAAATCATCCGTGACGGTCGAGGTCTAATCCTTGTTTAACGAATTCCATGATGGTATTAAAATATCTACTGATCCATTGCAATTGGTTAGCCCCACATGAAAAATCAGATGCCAACTCTAATAAGGAGGGGGCTAGTAGTGATAAGGTCAATGAGTCTCAAGGAAAGAATGGGATAGGCATCCATGCCGCGGTTGCCCCTCCCCCGGTCTATGGAGCACCAATCTGATCACCTCACATAGAAAACCTTAGTCCTCCTCCTAAGCTTGTGTTGAATGATTTTTCCTAATTGGGTTTTTCGTATCAACTATCATTGAATCACAGCTCAAAACATCTTTGGAGAATCATTGAGCAAGGTTCTACCCGCATGATCCAAACAACCTCACTCCAAGAGAAGAAGGGGACAATCAATTGACCCACTCTGCTTTGTTTATTCTCCAAGCCACAATGCCTCCCTAAGAGCTCGCATACTTATGCCCATTCACTCTTGCAAAATATGTGCGGGAACACATTGTCACTTTGTACAAGGGAAGCTCGTGCATTTAATGCTCCAACTTTGAGGTGGTCCTCGATGAGGGCGATGATTTGATGATGAATGAGGACGAGGATCCTCGTGAACTCTATTGGAGATTGACAACTCTTGCTATCTCACTCCGAAACCATGGGAGCAAGAATATGGATGATAGTTGGATCAAGCAGAAGTTCCTCAAGGCCATTGATGAGTCCAATTTATGTGATAGTTTTACTATGTATTTTGTGCCTATATGCTAGGCTTTGTGGAATTTTACCGCGTTAGCGCACTTCCTTTTGTTGATAATCCCTCATGTGACGTCTTTTGGATCAATTATCATTGAATGGAGAAAATCCTCATAAATGGTTGTGGGATCACGTATTTAAAGTGATAATCACTTTCCATAAAAGAATCAAGCAAGGAGGCCAAAGGAATGGGCGTCATCGCGCTTCCAAAGCGAAAGATGACGTTCCATACATCCGCGACCACCCGTATGAGCGGTCGTATGGCATGTCGCCGCCACCGCCACATCAACTATTTCCACCCCGTCAAATCAAATCGCAGATGAGATGCCCAGCGACACTAGAAACTCATCCAGAAGGCAGAACCCTAGTCTCTAGAGTTAATCCGGAGGAGAGATTGGCAAGGAGAATAAGCGGGGTCCCTCACCACAAAAAGGGACAACATCACCACCGCCATCATCATAATTCACTCCATCATCATTGTCATCATCCACATCCTTATCATTTACAACATCAAAAACCCTTGTGGATCCTTCGGTGTATCATTTGAATCACTCATCCATGTATGCCATTACCATTGCTATCGTGTTTGTTGTCCTCATGTGTGAGTAGACCCCTAGTTCTCTGGGATTTGGATGAACCTTCGTATATGTAGGATCTGAAATGTTATTGTGGATACAAGATCCCCTGTTGAATGCTTAGTATAATAACTTCACGAATGTTGTGAAGGGGCCCCACTCAGCATTTGTGCTTTATGGAAACAAAGTATATCACTATCGTTGTAAAGGTTTAGGATACGAAAGTAATTTGAGGTGACAGTAAAATCCTACTGCTGCTAGTCTTTGCAATTGACCGGGGAATTACCAAGAACCCTTAGAGAGGCCACATCCACAGGGAAATCCTTAATTATCATGAGTTGTAACCCTCTGGGGGATACTATGATGGTGGTGTGCATGGCATGAAGTCTACCACGACTAGAACATGTATTGTACCCAGCTTCACCCAGCATAATCGTCAACAGTGAGCTAGTAACATACCAATGGGGATTCCGGATTCCCTGAGAACGTCTTTTTATTCTGTTGTTTCCCAAGTCATCGCAATGCTTGCACTTCATTCACTTTTATGTTATTTATACAAGTCACAACTCTACTCAACAATCATTTATATTCGCTCTCACTCTGCTTTGAGTCTACAATTATCCGCAGGAACAAAAATACACAATTCTCTACAAGAGGCAGAAGTTTGATCCGTGTGCTCCCTATGGGATCGATACTCCTACTTCGAAAAGGCTACAACTAAACATTGTGTACTTGCAGGTCACCAGGCCTTTTCTGGCGCTGTTGCTGAGGAGCTGAGCCCTTTTGGGTCTTGCCTTAAGTTTTGAATTATTTTGTGTCCTAACAATTTTGTAGATAAAAAGTAGACATGGTCCTTAAATAACAAATTTGTCACGTAGTACTGGAATTGGTTGCAGGACTGTCAAGGGACAGAATTTTATATCAGTTGGTACTAACCTACCTGCCAAAACATATGAGATAAACCCTCGGTTGATTGGTATGGTGAAATAAAATATATTCCGAGGTTATGCAACAGAGTGCCTCTATACGCATATTACAAAATTTGACTATGCGTGTGGAACTTTTCAGTTGCAGGACTTGACTAATGAAGAAATAAAGTCAAAATATTTCCTTATTTATTAGATTGAGGAGTTGCCAAATGGTTGAAACGCCAGCCTATGACCATCTTGAGGATCAGGTCAGAATTGTTGAAAGCGTTCTTTACTTAATATTATCCTCAAGGAAAATTATATAAAATAAGAAGGAAAATCGGCAGCTTTGGGCAACAAGAAGGTGAGAAGTTGGTTGATGCATATATAAGGTATCGTGAAATACTCTTTGCATGCCCTGAACACCATAATCCCGATTACTTAATAGTTAACTTCTTTTGTGGTGGACTTGTCTCATGTAGTAAACAAGATTTAGGTCTCGCTTCTAAAGGTTCTTTTCTGGGAACCTGGATATCATAGGCTTGGAGTTTACTTGACAGGACGAGGTATAATGCTGAGAACTGGTATCTTTGTTCAAAGGAAAAGAGCAAGGTTGATCTTGTTTATGATGATATAAAGTCTTTCCATATAACTGCTAAAGTCAAATAGTTACATCGTCAATTAAACATTTGACCTGACCCCATGTTGCATGTTTCGAAATACTTCTCTTAGTTCTTGAAATTGCTAGAGAAAAAGTACTTGAAATACAGTAGGGAGTCTAAAGCTATTCGCATGGCAGAGGCTATAAAGATGAAGACTACTCTGCCTGAGAGGCGAAAAGTAGCCTATCATAAGCCAAATTGCAGGGATCCAGAGGGAAGATCTTTAGCTAAGGGGAGGATGAGTGTCAAGTTAGAACAATGCAGGGCTCCACCTAATGTTGATCTAGTAAAAGAACTTGCTACACCTATCACTACCGCAGGATGGTCCAAATGCGACACTACAGTTAGAGACCCTTTGACGAAACTGTGTGTGGTGCATTAATCGCTAACAATGATGTAAAAACCCGTCAAAGAGATACAAAACATTTGCGATGGCGGAGACATTAAGCATGACTCAGATTATAGTGGCGTGTGCGATGCGTGGCATACGGTTAATATAGATGAGCTGTTTGCAATGAGCTAGAACAACAGAAACGGTCATCCATATGAAGGTGTGTGCGATATGCGGCATACAATTCACTCAGATGAACTATTTGCGATTATGGGACGCAATAGAAATGGTTAGCCAAATAAAGGTGTGTGCGACACGCGACATACAATTCACTCAGATGAACTGTTTTCGATTAGGCAACACAACAGAAATGGTTCAATTTAACAAGATTCGTATGATACACGACATATAGTTCACATATATGAACTGTTGGTTATGAGCTAAAAGAACACAAATGATTCATGTAAACAAGATGTGTGTGATACACGACAAACAACCCACTTGTATGAACTATTTCCGATGAGAAAATATAACACAGACGGTTACTACAGTTAATTCTGTGTGATTCAGTGTGTAGAAAAAACTTAAAAAATGCAAACTAGTTGCTTGCGATGGCTAGGACTATCGCATTGCGAGTACTCATGTGTGATGATTAGTAAGTTACACATATGTTTCCTTATGTTAACACATGTGTGATAACACGTGACACAGCATACAATTTCGGGTTGTGCGCTCCACTTAGTATTCCTGCGCTCTAGCAAAGGCTTCCCGCAGTCCACAGGGGTGAATTGTAAAATCCCCAATCCCCTAGACAGTTGTTAGCTATGAATAGCCACAGTAATGGCCGGTGGCAGTGACTCGCTACTAATCCAGTTGCTGCTAGTTACCCACACATACCGGCATACCAACGACCGACGACAGGATGGAGTTGCACAACAGGAACGGGTGCCAGATATCATACTTTAGGTTAATTAAGTATACCTGCAGAGCCGGAATCATCCGGCTCTGGAGATATAATTAATTAATATAATCTAAGATCAAATAACTAAAGCTTCGCCAATGTGAATCTGCACTGGCCCCAACCGCTGGCAGAGCGCACGCAGAGGAACGTGTCCTGAGCGTGCCTTGGCGCCTAAATAGCGAATAGAGCATGCGGAGGGACGTGACCTAACGACGCCTTGGTGCCTAAACGGCTAGTAGAGCGCGGTGGGACGCGAGCAGAGCGCATCGTGGCCGTCTAAATGGCGAGGAAGCACATGCATAATTACTGCATATAGCAGTTGAACATAGCAGGGAATAGCCGTCCAACAATAATATTTTCAATGACATGCATTAATATTTTCTTAGTTAAATCCAAGGTCAAATTTTGGTACTACAAAATAAGAAGGGGAACAATAAACCACGACAGAGCTACTACCTATACAATCATAGATGCCCAGTGCAGAAATTAATGACGTTATACACGTGTCCCGCAATCCACACCAATACTTTCCACCTCTTCCCTCATCGGTTTCGCACCACTAGCTAGTGGCTTGCTCCAGATGACCCAGGCGGCAACGCACCATAGAGACACTATGAGAAGATCTAGTCCACACCCATCTACCATTAGTTATTCCAAGCATTCCAGGCAATGACCAAAGCTTCGACGTCGACCCCTTCCTTCATTACATCTTCGGCAAGGAGAATGAGCCGGAGAAGGTCGGGGATCAAGAGCTTCATCGGCCGGTGTAGGCTCCATGGCCCATCGGCAACGATATAGCCGTGTCCTTCCTCGGGCGCACAATGGACATATTGCAGAGAAAGTGTAATGAGCAGTTTGCCATCCATCGTGCAAAACATCTAGAGCTGCTAGGCGGCATGATCGGCGACCCACTCGAAGAGCCGCCGTCACAGGTGCTCATCGAGATTCTGATGCCCTGCCAGAAATGGGCAGGGGACCTCTGTTATTCAGTTATGAGACAAACAGCCTGCAACATCATCATTGCTAGTGGAAGCCGTGTTAACCTCGATCCCAATGATGTGGTGGCCGGGCTCGAGCGCATCCTTGGCGGAGTTGATGTCCCTAACAAAGTAGAACATCGCCAATGTGGTATCTTGAGGATGCAACTAATGGACAGAATTTTCTACCAGGGCTGACAGATGGAAATTAAGTAGTTCCACGGGCGTATCATGCGCGTGATTGCACACTATCAAGCTCTACTGGAAGGGGCCCAGTAGCCCCAAGAGCCTACTAGCGCCAGCAGCCCTATAGGTGAAGACGGGTACCGTCATCATGCGTCGGAGCACTCGGAATGAACGCACGCAAGGGTGCTATGTTGATCATGGAGTCTGAGAAGACCGTCATCGGAAGGCCGCTAGCTCAGCCTTTTAGCCTATATTTTATTATAATTATACGCAAATGTTGCATATCGACATTTTAAGTCACTAAGCATATGTATCTTTTGTGTGTTTTGGGTGTTGCCGCATGTGGCCTTTTAAATTATTTTGAATATGTAAGACAATTATTAACTATTGCCATTGTAAATTTGCCTCAAAGGCGAGCTGAGCGCGCGCAGGGAAGCTAGAGCGGAGCATGCCGCAGCCGCCTCAATGGCGAGTAACACGCATGGGCAAACGCGGGCAGAGCATGCTGCGGGCGCCTCAACGACGAACAGAGCGTGAGGTGGTCCGCGAGTAGAGCGCACCGCGGCCGCCTGAATGGCAAGCAACCACACCAGCACATTACAATTCCGGTCAACCTTCTCGCACCATGTGGGAGGCGCGATGGCCTTTCCATCAGACACGATGGTGATATCTGGACCGTGTCTGATAGTGGGCGGACACATCCGAGAACATGGGCCCACGTATACCTTCCTGAATGGCGAGCAACCACACCAGCACATTACAATTCTGGTCAACCTTCTAGCACCGTGTGGGAAGCGCGACGACATTTCCATCGGACACGATGGTGATATCTGGACCGTGTGTGATAGTAGGGGGACACATACACCTGCGAGAACGTGGGCCCACGTATGCCATACAGGAACCATTCCAGGCTTGGATCCCAGAACCATTAATAAATTTTGAGCTGGTTTCTTGTCACATTCCAGATTACCACACCATAAACAATTGCAAATTTGTTCACACCGATGAAACCTAAACGTATTCCCGCTTAGCACTGGGCTATAATAAATACACACTAAAAATTGCTTCACAATTTGTCGGGGTACACAAAGAGGGGTGTATGTTTCCCCCTGATTTGTGACCGAACAACAAACCACCAGTCCGACAACCCCTGGACGACTAGACCAAGCAAAAGAGATAGCTCTTTGAGAATTTAGAGGGCAGATCAAGAAGACCAAGTCAAGCCGAGGGAAGCAAGACACCGCTAAGGGAAAGGCTCCCTTGCCGGGTAGGCGAGCCTATCGAGGCCGAGGTTACTCCGAAGACAAGTCTCAAGACTGCACCGGCAAGCTTGTCGGGGGCACAAAGGGCGGACCACCCCACCAAGGCTCCACCGCTGCACCTCACTGTGATGCAAGTCATCAATCGGTGTGGTGTCAAGCCCCCAAGTGGCTAGTTGTCTATTTCTTGACACATGGCAGCCACTTCCGAAGGAAATCACCTCCAAATAACACCCGTCCAAAGACGTGTCGAATAGGCAGACAAGAAGGTGGCTAACCAGCCCGACAAGGCTTGCCGGGCACGCCATGATGTGATACTAAGCGACGCATTTAATGCGCTCTGCCTTGTCTGCAGAGTTATGTATGATAGCACCGTTTTCTATCTAATCAGTACAGAATGACTGATTTGTCATTGTGGTGATCCCTTGATCTATAAAAGGAGGGCCATGGCAACCATAGTAAGGATTTGGACCCTTGTACACACATACGCGCATAGCTGCCCTCGCTCCAAGGCAACCCTATCGGGCTAGAGCGTTGCCTCTCCACCATGGTTTTCTCATCAATCCACCAAAGTAGGAGGACGGTTTTACACCTCGCGGTGGCCCGAACCTAGGTAAAACTACCTATGTGATCTCTCTCGTGCTGTGCTACGTTCTCCGCTCTTCGTGCAATGTGCTCACCCCCAAACCACAAGGGAATGATGGCCCCATAGGTGGCCGTGGTTTCCCACGACATCTTTGGCGCGCCAGGTAGGGGGAAGTGCTTGCACGAACCCGAGAAGCATAAACATCATGTAATCTTCATCATCTTCTTCATCGACGGCTTCATTACCCATGACGCCCAAGAAAAGGGTGGGGGATGTAAGGGCAGGAAAGAGCAATATTGCTCCCCCCTACCCTATCCAGAACCCATCATCTCTCCCCACCATAGCTGCTGCGGCGGCGGAAACCAAGAGCGGTAGCGGCATGGCTGCCCCGAACGGTTTAGGCAGCATGGTTGCCATGCAGGCCCATTCAGGAAAAGAGCAAGATGTAAGGACACAAGGTTTCTCTCTCCACCACTCTCTATTATCAACAATCGAGCTACACTGGGTCTAGTGTCATCGATGTCGATGAGCCCATGGAATACTCGGTTTAACATTTACCCTACATAGGGAAATCCTGAGTGGAGCACCGGTGCGAATCCATTGATCGACGCCCCGGTAAGTATGCTTCGGAAAGGCCGTCCGCTTTGGCGTGACTTTTGTGCCAGCTGCCGCCAGATTCCCTGAAAAAGCATAAGGAGGAGGAGAGAGAAACCAGTCGTACCCTGTATCACGCCCTGCCGCCCGCAAGAAGCATATGGTTGAGACGATACTTGCAGGGAGCCAAGAAAAAGTACCACGACCCTAGCCTCCCGAGGACGTGCGAATGCGACAAGAGGCCATGGCCGGAGGGAGTGGGAGGGAGCAAGGATAAAAGATAAGTCCATGCCGTCATTGCCCCTTATAGATTTCACAATTTACATTTGTTTATCCCTTGGGTACCGAAGTTTTCATATGAAGAAATCCTTCACAAGATGGCACCTTTGCTAGATTTCTGTCAGCACCCTCATTTCGTTTCGACCCTGCTCGCGGAATGGGCCGCTGGGTTAGAAACTACCAAGAAAAACCTGCCAGGACGCATCCACGCCAAGATGAATGTTAAGGGCCCGACCCTTACGACAATTACAGCAATATGATACCGGCAGGCAACAAGAACGTGCATAGAGATTAAGCATACGAACACAAATGGGTAAACTCAAAAGGGATAGACACGTAATCAAAGATTAAGCAAAAACATCAGTTTCACACAAGCATAAACGATACGACGTCTAAATATAGGACATGCATCGTGTTTTGTTATAGGACAGCGCAGTGGCAAGGACAGTTAAAGGCCGGGCTGGCGACCTCATGAAGCCGTTGGGGACCTTGTCGGCGAGGGGGGAAACCTTCTCCTCGGTAGCAGAAACGTCTGCACCCTTCGGCGGCTTCCTAAAGTCATCGGCAAGGTCGAGGTCTGGATGACGGCAGGAGATATTGCTCAG
This sequence comes from Triticum dicoccoides, assembly GCF_002162155.2. Classification (NCBI taxonomy): domain Eukaryota; kingdom Viridiplantae; phylum Streptophyta; class Magnoliopsida; order Poales; family Poaceae; genus Triticum; species Triticum dicoccoides. The sequence goes on along the minus strand of NC_041385.1, from coordinate 320,631,190 downwards.
AACCATGAGGAGGGCATTGCAGGCAAGCTTCCGAGATTCAGTCGCGAAGCGGTCGACCCTTCCCTTCTCATGCACCTTCAGCTTTTTGATCAGCTCATTGAAGGAGACCCCTATCTTGATGCCGGGGACCTCCTGCTTCCTGGCCGAGCAGACTGGCCCTTCCATGGCCATCAATGCAGTTTGGGCAGTGAGACGCTCGGCAATGTCAATCATGCTCTTGAGCCAGAGGTCGACCTGCTCAGAATGATTCACCAGCTTGTCCTCTGCATCCTTCCGAAGACGCCTTGTGGTATGCAGGTCTTTTGTCAGCTGCTACTCACGGGACCCACTAGATTCTACCGAGCTCTCCCAGGTGCCAATCCTGGCCTTCAAGTCTTCAACGGTGCTATTGGTAGTCTCAAGGTCTTAGCCCTTGGAGGAGAGCTGTGATTGTATATCCTTCAGAAGGATCTCTGCTTTCTGCGCCTCCTCCTTGAGGGTCGTGACCTCCTTGGTGCTCCCGGCAAGCTCTTCAGTTAGCTTGGCCACTTGTTGCTCGAGGTCAGTCTTGGCAGTGGATGCAGCATGAAGGTCATCAGCGAGCTTCTTTAGTTGGGTAGCAGAATCAGTAGTGAGGGCATCCAGGGTTGCCTGGTGCTTGCCCTCTATCTCCTTGGTGTGCTGCTACAAGAAGGCTTCCAGATCGTCGTCCTTGGCACGCAGGGTGGCCTCAAGCTTCTCCTCCAGAGAAGAGATATTGTGCTCCTTGCCGTCCAGAAGCACCTTGCGCTCCGCCAGGCGGGCCGCCCGGGCAATAACATCCTCCCTTGCCATCGAGATTGTCTCCTATTGACTCATCAGGACCTGGAACTGCTCGCCATGCCAGTCGCAGCTCGTTACCTTTGTCCCTCAGCTGCTGGTCCACCTTGTTGGCGGACTTGCGCTACTCCCTGAGCACTTGCAATTTCTGGCTGTGCCAGCCTTGCATCTCCTTAATGCCTGCCATCATGGACTCCAGGAAAGATAAGTCCATGCCTGCAGTAACAGAATCATCTGCCTTGTCAACCCCTTGGTACAGCGACGCCAGAATGCGCTGGAGCACTTCATCAAGTTCCGTGCATGTCGCCACTTGTCGGTGTTCTAGGAACCAGGATACCCATACTTGCCTGCCTGCTGCCCATGGCGAGGCTCCAGCGACGTCCTGGTACGGCCCATCTACAACACCAACAAGACAAGACCCTTGTGAGGGGCCAAGCCTCGCGAGGCAGGCGACATCAAGACCTCTAGAGGTAGTGGCCTTCCTATGCTGCCTCCTGAGGAGCGGAGATTTCTATGCGGGGTGCTCAACCTGATGAGGTTGCGGTGACTCAAGCCATGACGACCAAGGCCAGGCGGGTGCCAGCGGGCTCAGAGAAGCACATTTCCTCTTTCGTGCTAAGGAGGCAAGAGTAGGCGCAGGGTCCCGAGGAATCACCCAAAGGTTTCCATTCCCATGCAACAAGACCGAGACCGCCAGGACGAATGTCTTTGCCGAGCCCATCACGACATCACGAACAGGAGCTTTGCAGGAGAAGACCACTTTTTGTTACGATAAGTTGTACTACTTGTCCCCGTTCGAATTGGCCACTTTGGGATCCCTTCCCGCCTACGTTTTGGGGAAGAGGACCAAGGCCACTATAAATATAGGCTTGCCACCACCATAGCAAAGGACGGAACAATCGAATCCCCTCAGCTCACATCCACACCAGAGCAAACCTCCTGAGGTAGTTCTTCCCTTGTACTAGTTCATCCCCAGTCCCCCGCGAGGCTAATCCACCACAAAGAAGGAGTAGGGTTTTACATCTCAAGGTGGCCCGAACCTGGGTAAAATATTGTGTCCATCTTCTTCCTTGTTCATCGAGCTAGGCCATGGGGGCAATGAATCCGTTGGCTGGAGAGGTTGAGTTCTTCGCACATGCCCCAGAGTTCGAACGTCTCTTGGGTCTGCAGAGCCCTGAATCCGACATTTGGCGGCAAGCGCAGGTGCGGGGTCCCATGGATTCGCCCAAAGGTTTCCATTCCCGTGCAAAAAGATTAAGACCGCCAGGACGACAGGACAGATGTCATCGCCGAGCCCACCACGGCGTCACGACCAAGAGCTTTGTAGGAGAAGACCACCTTTTGTCAGGATAAGATGTACTACTTGTCCGCTTTTGAATTGGCCACTATGGGAACCCTACGTTTTGGGGGAAGAGGACCAAGGCCACAATAAATATAGGCTAGCCACCACCATAGCAAAGGACGGAACAATCGAATCCCCTTAGCTCACATCCACACCAGAGCAAACCTCCTGAGCTTGTTCTTCACTTGTACTAGTTCATCCTCATCCCCCCTCGAGGCTAATCCACCACAAAGCAGGAGTAGGATTTTACACCACAAAGTGGCCTGAATCTGGGTAAACTGTCGTGTCCATCTTCTTCCTTGTTCATCGAGCTAGGCCATGGGGGCGATGAATCAGTTGGCTGGAGAGGTTGAGTTCTTCGCACATGCCCCAGACTTCGAACCTCTCTTGGGTCAGCGGAGCCCTAAATCCGACATTTGGCATGCCAGGTAGGGGTGTGTATCGAAGATCCGCTTCCCCATCATCTGTGCTCCCCCGTGCCACGTGGTTCCCATGGGAGCCGCTAGGCCGACTGGTGCATTCGGAGGCGTCGCAGCCCTACAAGCTTTCTCCCCCGCCTTGCGGCCGGTGGAGTGGCCGCCCAAGTTCAGGCCAGAGTTGCCATGATGGTTTGATGGTGCGGTGGACCCCGCGAGGTTCCTCCGGGCATACGCGGAGGCCATCTGGGCAGCGGGCGGCAACGACAAGGTCATGGAAAATTGGCTCCCTATGGCTCTCACGGGCGTGCCTCGCTTCTGGTTACTTAACTTACCAGAGTCTTCGGTGACCTCCTGGGAGGAGCTGAGCGATCTCTGCATCACGTGTTTTACGGCACCAGTGCCCCATGTCATTGCGGGCATCCTGAGTGGGTCGCAGGCGCTGACATCGAGTCACCATGGAAAGCAGATCTTCTGGCAAGTGGCGGCCATCCGGCCGCAGCAAGTAGCTCCCCCGGACTAGGCGGCCCCCTAGGACGACCTCGTCTTCGACTCCTACAATCACCCTCGAACCATGGTTGGCTTTGGCGGGCTCCCCATGCTATGCACCCCCACCATCTGCAACATTGTAATCACCAGGACCCTCATAGATGGTGGCGCTGGTCTCAACGGCGTCTCCGTGGAAGCCTTCGGTCTGCTTCATGTGCCTTACGACCGGTTCCTTCCCACCAAGCCTTTCTCGAGGGTGGCCGACAGCTCCACCTCTCCTCTAGGGCAGGTCAGCCTCCCCGTCACCTTCGGCATGCGCAACAACTACTGCACCAAGCTCATCGACTCCGACATCACCCACATCAGCTTCCTATATAATGCCATTCTCGGATATCCAGCCCTTGCCAAGTTCATGGCAGCGACTCACCCCGACTACAACATCATGAAGATGCCGGGGAGCAGCAGTATTATCACCATGGAGGGAGAAACAAAGGACGCATTCATGGCCCTCAGGCTCGCTTTCATGGCCACGACAGCCGTGTGACTAAACTTGGAGGGCGCTCCGGAGATCCCGGAGGCTGCGCCGGCGAAGAAAAGGTAGTTGTTCTACAAGGACCAGGCCGAGACGAAGGAGGTGCCAGTCGACAACAATGGGGAATCAGGCCCCACCTTCACCATATGCGCCGACCTCCCCCCGGACCAGGAAGAGGCGCTGGTCAGCTTCCTCGGTGCAAACAAGGATGTGTTTGCATGGGCGGCAACGGACTTGGTTGGCATCCCGCGAGGGGTGATCGAACACCACCTAATGGTGAGCGCCAACGCACGCCGCATGAAGCAGAAGGCACGATGGCAAGCCCCGAAGAAGTAATAATTCATTGTCCAGGAGGTTCGCAAGCTGCAAGAGGCCGGCATTATTCAAGAGGTGCTGCATCCGGATTGGCTGGCCAACCCGGTCATTGTCCCCAAGAAGGGCGGGAAGGAGCGCATGTGCGTCAACTTCACGAGCCTCAGCAAGGCCTGCCCTTAGGACCATTTCCTTCTTCCGCGCATCGACCAGATCGTCGACTCCACCGCCAAGTGCAAGTTGTTGTGCTTCGCGGATGCTTTCTCGGGCTACCACCAAATCAAGATGGCAGTGCAGGATGTTCAGAAGAAGGCTTTCTTGACCCCATGTGGGCTGTACTACTACACCTACATGCCGTTCAGGCTGCGTATTGCTAGCATGACCTTCCAGCGATTGATGCACATCGCCCTTGGCCGACAGCTCAGGAGAAACACCGAGGCATACGTCGATGACATAGTGGTCAAGAAGCGGGGAGCGAGGACACTCATTGGAGATTTGGAAGAAACATTCACCAACTTATGCAAGGTGAACTAGCGGCTCAATCCAGAGAGGTGCGTGTTCGGCATCTCGTCCGGCAAGCTGCCGGGTTTTCTGGTATCACTCCGAGGGATCGAGGCAAACCCAAAAATTATCAAGGCAATAGGAAGGATGAGCCCGCCGCAAACCCTCAAGGAGATGCAGAATCTCGCGGGCTGCATGACTTCATTGGGGTGCTTCATCTCCAAGCTAGGCGAGCGCGCCCTTCCGTTCTTCAAACTGATGAAAAATAAGGGTTAGTTCGAATGGACTCCAGAGTCTGAGACGGCCTTCCAGGACCTCAAGAGGTATCTTGATACGTCTCCAATGTATGTATAATTTGTTAAGTATTCATGCTGTTATATTATCATTCTTGGATGTTTTACAATCATTTTGTAGCAACTTTATATCATTTTTGGGACTAACCTCTTGACCTAGTGCCTAGTGCCAGTTGTTGTTTTTTGCTTGTTTTTTACAACACATGAAATCAATATCAGATGAAGTCCAAACAACGCGAAACTTTTTGTGGATTTTTTATGGACCAGAAAACATCCAGTGGGCTAGAGAAGCACCTGGGGGGTGCCCCGAGGGGGGAACAACCCACCAGGGCGCGCCTGGGGTCCAGACGTGCCCAGGTGGGTTGTGCCCACCTCGGTGGCCTCCCACACCACCTCTTCGCTCTATAAATACCCAAATATTCCAAAAACCCTGGGGGAGTAGACGAAATTTTGTTCCAGCCACCTCCCGTTCCAGAACCACGAGGTCGAATCTAGAACCCTTCTCTAACACTCCGCCAGAGGGGGAAATCATCACCCGTGGCCATCTTTATCATCCCGGTGGCCACCATGATGAGGAGGGAGTAGTCCACCCTCGGGGCTGAGGGTTTGTACCAGTAACCATGTGTTTAATCTCTCTCTCTCTCTCTCTCGCGTTCTTGAGCTGACACGATCTTGATGAATTGAGTTTTCCCTTTGAGATTTCATTTTATCGGATTGAATACTTTTATGGATTTGAGAACACTTGATGTATGTCTTGCTATGAAAACCCATGGTGACAATGGGGTATCGTATTGATTCACGTGACATATGTTTTGGCACACAACTCGCGGATTCCCGAGGTGACATTGGGGTAATCTGTGCAAAGAGGTTGATGCATGTTTTGTCTTTGTTTCTCCGGTAGAAATCTTGGGGCACTCCTTGAGATTCTTTGTGTTGGATTGTGTATTATGAATCTGAATTTGCTTCGTTGTTATTTTAGTACGAACTCTTGGATAGATCGATTGGAAAGAATAGCTTCAAAGTGGCTTCGTACCCTACAAACAATTTCTTCTTATGTTCTCCGCTAGATAAAAATTTGGAGTGATTCTTGATCACACATGAGGGATGGTTATATGATCCAATTATATTAGCACTGTCGAGAGATTTCACTAGAGAAAATACAGACCCTCGGCCTTGTTTTCAAGCACTGCAATACCGTTTGTGCTCCGTTTTATCAATTGCTACCTTGCTATTTTTATTTATTCAGATTATAAAAATATATTTCTACCATCCATATTACACTTTTATTACCATCTCTTCGCCGAACTAGTGCACCTATACAATTTGCCATTGTATTGGGTATGTTGGGGACACAAGAGATTTCCTATATTTAGTTGTAGGGTTGTTTGAGAGAGACCATATTCATCCTAGGCCTCCCATGGATTGATAAACCTTAGGTCATCCACTTGAGGGAAAATTTCTATTGTCCTACAAAACTCTGCGCTTGGAGGCCCAACACAAGTCTACAAGAATAAAGTTGTGTGGTAGATATCAAGATCTTTTCTGGCATTATTGCCGGGGAGGTGAGTGCTTGAAGGTATATATTTAGATCTTGCATTCGAATCTTTTAGTTTCTTATTTTTTCACTAGCTTGGTTTATAAAAGAAAACTACAAAAATAATGGAACTGAGGTGGAAAATTGTCTTGGCGGTCTTGTAGATGGGCAGTACCAGGCCGTAGATGGAGCCACGCCGTGGACCACAGGCAGACAAGTCTAGGTACCCTTGTTCCTAGAATGTCGACAGTAGCCCCCAGGCCCAGGTCGCGCTCGTACTTAGCTTTGAGGCGAAGCCAAATGGCAAGGGCGAAGTGCCACGGGCCCCAATCGCCTGTAGGCCAAGATGACACGTGGCGCTCGACGGGACGTGGGCGTCTCCGCTTCTCCATGCTGCCTCGACAACTGCTCAGACTTGACATCTGCCTGGCACACCCCCCAAGCCATCATTGCCCCGTTGTGCGCTTGCCTTCTGCTTCTCCTCTTCCTCGCGGACTTGCGCCCTCCTTGCCAGATTTTGCGACAACTCCAATCCACCTTGCTGCCATGGCTCCCAGGAAGAAGAAGGGCAAGACCTTTGCGCCGATGGAACCCTCGTCGGGGACGGAACCAGCTCTGGGCTGGTCCATGGTGATCAACTAGGAGGAGCTAGATAAGGTCCGGCACGCCAGATTCCGCGACAACTCCAATCCACCTTGCTGCCATCGCTGCTGATTCCAACGAGTGGAAGGCAACGAAGATCTGGTCTTCCTCCTAGACTTTGGCTGACATGGAGGCCACCAAGATTCCTCTTCATTTCCACGCCCTTCTCGCCGGCCTGTTGCCTCCGTTCTCCGATTTCTTCAATGCTGTCCTCTCGCAGTACCAAATCCATGCGCTGCATCTGAATCCCGGATCCATCGTCCTCCTCTCCGCTTTCGCATTTTTGTGCAAGTCCTGCGTGGGCATTGCCCTATCCGGGCCCTGCTCTGCCACTTCTTCTCGCTTTAGTTCATTGACGGTGAGCAACGCTGAGGGTGCGTGTCGCTTTAGGTGGTGGCGGCGACCGCAGGCTTCAGCATCGACTCCATTTTCCGCTCGGAAGCGAGGGGGTTCCGGAGGTGGCGGGTGTACATAGACGCCACCATGTACAACCCCCTGCTCCTGATCCCCTCCGCCCCCGTGAAGCCAAGCTCCGGGTGGGGGCAAGTAAAGTTGGTCGACCCACAGCTCGCTCGAGTCATGTCTAGGTTGGCCATCTTGAAGGAGGCGGGAGTCACGATGGCGATGGCGGTGAGGGAGTTCACCCGGTGGCATATCGCCCCGCTTCAGCACCATTCTTGCCCGATGTGAGATTTTACCGGCCCCGCGGATGATACGAAGCTCCAGGGCCTCCTCTTCCTTCCAGTACCCTGCGCGTAGTGCTCCCCCTCCAGATCGATGGAGAACCCTCCGTGCTCCCTTCGCACGGTTTCCCTCTTTACAATCACCCGAAGGGGGGAGCCTTCGCCAAGAAGATGTCGCCCTTCAAAGAGTGGGGGCTGCTCCCCGAGGGCCACGAGGGGCCTCACGAAAACTCCCTCTTGGTGACTCCTGTGCATGAGGTCCCTAAGGTGCACACTCCCGAGGTGGTTGCGGGGGAGCAGGCACCGCCAAGCGCTCCTGAGGTGGCCGCTGGGAGCAGGAACCACCATTTGCTCCCGAGGTGGCTGCTAGGGAGCAGGCGCCACAATGTGCTCCAGAGGTATCTGCCCCTAGCCCCACGAGCATCAAGGGAGGAGCCCCACCCACGGATGCATATGTTGTCCCTGCTGTGGAGTGCTACGTGCCAACCCCTAGTGCATCCCCTCTAGATCTTGGGGCATCCCGCAAGACGAAGGGGCTCGGGAGCCACTGCAATCTTCTCCCAAGGACCCTGAAAAGGATAAAGTGGATAGCTTTGGACGAGTAAGTACCTCGCCTTTCCATTGACTCTTGCATATTGTATCTTCTTCTAACTTTTGCCCCTCAGGTTCCCTCGAGTCGTGGGAGCGAGCACATCCCGAGCATAACCTCCGGAGGGCACCGGCCCCGTCGCGACCATAGGCCTCCCGAGCTGGGCGGCTGCGTGCGAGGTGGCGTCTGTACATGAGCCAAGGCCGCCACTGGGGGCCGCAGGCCTGCACTCCCGGCGTCTTTCTTCCGGAGCGACCTCTAAGGCATGGGGACTATGCTAAGGGATCCCCCGCTGATCCTTGCTGGAAACTCAGCGCCCTGCAGGGCAACAACAACCCTAAGCTGTGGGGCGGACCCGCGTCAGGCCCCATCCAGGCTGCAAGAGTGGGCGAGGGATCCCCAGCCCCCAGGGTCCTTCCGGAGGCGGGTGAGGCCTCACGCGCCTCTCCGACTGACTGGAGCGTAGAGGAAAGCTAGGCCGGGCGTCGGAGCTCGCGCATGGGCGTAGTGTCGTTCATCGCAGCCTTCTTCAGGAGGCATTGAATGTGCTCGGGGGCCTCGGGGTGGAGCTAGGTGACGTTGATGCCCGCCTCGAGGCGGACCGCCTGCTCCTAGCGCATGAATGGCGCCAGCTGCAAGTCATCATCAACTTCGGTCACCTACAACACGAGCATGCCCGAGCGGAGGTGGAGGGGCCCTTGGCCGTGGCGAGCGAGGCTCCCGATCACGCCTTGGAGGAGGCCCGAGCCACAAATCATCGACACGAAGCAGCAGAGGTGCGCAAGAGGGAGCTTCAAGCTTCCAATGCCATCTTTGAGCAACAAGTCCAGGCGTGCATGGCCGCGCTTGCCGCCCTAGCAGTCGGGCTACCCGTGGGTGAGGCGAGGCCCTGCACGCTCGAGGACACGCTGGCGATGGAGGCGATGGAGCTAAGCCTGGAGCGCGAGCGGCTCAAAGTGATGGAGCGCCAAGAGGCCACTGCCAAGGATGCCCTTGCTTCTCGGGAGGCGAAGGTTCACAGAGAGGTCGATGAGAAGGTGCGGGGATCCGGAAGACCCTTGCCAAGGAATATCACCAGAAGCTGAAGCTCCAGGAGGATCGATTATGCATGTTGTACGATGAGTTGCAAGGAAAGGCTAACGCCCTCAAGGTGAAGCTAGTCGCGGCGAAGCTGCGCGAGAAGGCTATTGGGGCATCTCGGGCTACCGCTGAGGCCGAGCCGTCCTTCCTCCATTAGCAGGTATAAGGCGTTTCTTCCCTGGTAGAGAAAGCCTCAAACGAAGCGAGCCACCGTGGAGTGCTACAGCATGAGCGATCCTTGATGTTTGATTCTCTCAGGCTCAGGGCCAACCGGGCCCTAAGCAACATCTATGACGAGAAGGTCTCCCGCCTGCACGAAGTCGATGACGCTTGCTATCTCAGCTTCTTCACCCAGGTCGTGGCTTGCCACAAAGGCGGGGCCATGAGGGCGCGCCAACTCGTTGAGGACAAGAGCCGCAACCTTCTTGGATGCGTGTTCTCTCGCGTCTTTAGCCACCTTCGTCGCTCCGATCCTGACTTTGACTTTGACGCTGCGATGGACCCGTACCTAGAGCAATCCAAGGCGTCCTGGCGAGCTGGGTGGAAGATCACGTGGATGACATGATCGCGAAACTCGCCCCTGCCGATGACGTGGTCGTGCCTACGGCCGAAGAGGGCGGAGCTGACGATGACGATGATGGCAGTGAAGAGTATGATAGCGCGTCTCGCTAGGCTTGTATTTCCCTGTTTTCCTGTCAAGACTTTGATTGCGACCCCGTGAGTATGCGAAAGTATTTTTGGAAGAACTTTTTGTGCGATGTATTGAGTGGTATTTGCACTCCCTATTGTCACGCCTCTTTCTACTTTTCGCACACTCGCGACCCTTGAGTAGGGCGACCCATAAGTAGGGGTGGCCATCACTGTCGTGCCTGGTGGCGGTGCCCGATTCAAGGTCCAGAAGAGGGCAACTCTCGAGGGCCCTGGGCAATGCGTGCCTGCCAGCTTGCTCGAAAGTGCCACACAAGGATCTAGAGAGGTGTGCACGCGGGCAAGGCCACAACTGATATGGCCTAGGACCTTAGGGCGTCTTTAGCGCCGCCGGGCGATCCAAGTGTGCGCACCATGCCCAGGCCCCGCTTGCGGGGAATGATGGAGTGAGCCACATGTGCCCGCCATCTTTCGCAACGACAGAAACCAAGCGAAGGCAAAACAACTAAAAGAAGAAAAAACCAGGAACCCCCCTCTTTTCAACAAAAATGCAAGAGCTCCATGTTTATTCCAAGAAATAGAAAATTTGGCTCCAAGAGAAGGCAAAGAACGGCCGCGTCCAGCACCTATGCTAGTCTTCTCGCCAGCACGGAGCATGGGGCTTCCACTGGGTGTGGTCATAGTGATACGTCTCCAACGTATCTATAATATTTGATTGCTCCATGCTACTTTATCTACTGTTTTGGACTATATTGGGCTTTATTTTCCACTTTTATATTATTTTTGGGACTAACCTATTAACCGGAGGCCCAACCCAGAATTGTTGTTTTTTGCCTTTTTCAGTGTTTCGAAGAAACATAATATCAAACGGAGTCCAAACGGAATGAAACCTTCGGGAACGTGATGTTCTCATCAGATAAGATCCAGGAGACTTGGACCCTCCGTCAAGAAAGCCACGAGGTGGTCACGAGGGTGGAGGGCGCGCCCCCCTGGGCGTGCCCCCTACCTCGTGGGCCCCTCGAAGCTCCACTGACATACTCCTTCCTCGTATATATACCTACGTATCCGCAAACGATCAGAACAGGAGCCAAAAACCTAATTCCACCGCTGCAACCTTCTGTATCCATGAGATCCCATATTGGGGCCTGTTCCGGAGCTCCGCCGGAGGGGGCATCCACCATGGAGGGCTTCTACATCATCACCATAGCCCCTCCGATGAAGTGTGAGTAGTTTACTTCTGACCTTCGGGTCCATAGCTAGTAGCTAGATGGCTTCTTCTCTCTCTTTGGATCTCAATACAAAGTTCTCCCCCTCTCTTGTGGAGATCTATTCGATGTAATCTTCTTTTTGTGGTGTGTTTGTTGAGATCGATGAATTGTGGGTTTATGATCCAGTATTATCTATGGAAAATATTTGATTCTTCTCTGAATTCTTTTATGTATGGTTGAGTTATCTTTGCAAGTCTCTTCGAATTATCCTTTTTGGTTTGGCCAACTAGATTGGTAGTTCTTGCAATGGGAGAAGTGCTTAGCTTTGGGTTTAATCTTGTAGTGTCCTTACCCAGTGACAGAAAGGGTTGCAAGGCACGTATTGTATTGTTGCCATCGAGGATAACAAGATGGGTTTTTTTATCATATTGCATGAATTTATCCCTCTACATCATGTCATCTTGCTTAAGGCGTTACTATGTTTTTACTTAATACTCTAGATGCATGCTGGATAGCGGTCGATGAGTGGAGTAATAGTAGTAGATGCAGAATTGTTTCAATCTACTTGTTTTGGACGTGATGCCTATATACATGATCAGTGCCTAGATATACTCATAACTATGCTCAATTCTGTCAATTGCTTAACCGTAATTTTTTCACCCACCGTGGAATACTTATGCTCTTGAGAGAAGCCACTAGTGAAGCCTATGGCCCCCGGGTCTATTCTCATCATATCAATCTCTATCACTTTATTTACTTGCTTTGCTTTTGCTTTGCCTTTTACTTTTTACTTTGCATCTATCTATCAAAAATACCAAAAATATTATTTATCATCTCTATCAGATCTCACTATCGTAAGTGACTGTCAAGGGATTGACAATCCCTAATCGCGTTGGTTGCGAGTTGCTATCGTTTTGTGTAGGTACGAGGGACTTGTGCGTTGTCTCCTAGTGGATTGATACCTTGGTTCTCAAAAGCTGAGGGAAATACTTATGCTACTTTGCTGCATCATTCTCTCCTCTTCGGGGAAATCCAACGCAGTGCTCAAGAGGAGCAAGAAGAATTTCTGGCGCCGTTGTCGGGGAGGCTCACGCAAGCAAGTCAACCATACCAAGTACCCATCGCAATCCCTATCTCTCGCGTTACATTATTTGCCATTTGCCTCTCGTTTTCCTCTACCCCACTTCACCCTTGCCGTTTTATTCGCCCTCTCTTTCCCAATGTCCTCCTCTCTTTTCCGTTTTCCTTTTTCTCGTTGTCTTTCTATTTGCTCGTGTGTTAGTTTGCTTGCTTGTCGTCATGTCTAATTCCTTAGCCGCTCCTATGTATCCCGAGTTTGAAGTTCTTCACTTAAAGCAAAGGCAAGGAGAAAACTTAAAAGATGCTTGGTATAGGATGATGGAATCTTACCATAAGTGTACCCTAGAGCTGAACTTTAGAATTCTTCTTCGAAATTTTTATGTTGGGTTAAATATGACGCATAGACAACTCTTGGACTGCATTGCCAAGGGAAATTTCATTGAGATTGATCCCAGTATTGCGCATGAAATCATAGAGGGAATAGTGGGAACACTACCCCAAAAGGGAGGATCTCATCCTACCCAAGGAGAAACCCAAGTGTTTGAGAAGATTTTTGAAGTAACAAATTTTTTACAAAAGTCTCTTGAGCCTCTTAAAAGTGTTAGCGAAAATCTTCAGCACATGAATATGTTGATTACTCTTTGTAATAAGCGGTTGGATTCTTTAGATCTAAAAATTTCCGAGTATTAAGGGAAGAGGAAAGAACCTCCCGGATCCGAGCATGACTCCACCAAAAAACTGAAAATTAAAGATGACACTACCTAGATCTATCCTTGCTTTTATGCCTAGCTAGGGGCGTTAAACGATAGCGCTTGTTGTGAGGCAACCCAATTTTATTTTGTCTTTTTTGTTTTTACTTCTGTTTAGGAATAAAGAATCCATCTACCTTCTGTTTGATGTGGTTTTATGTTTTAATTAGTGTTTGTGCCAAGTAGAACCTATAGGATAACCTACGATGATAGTTGATTTGATTCTGCTGAAAAACAGAAACTTTGCGTGCACTAATATAGTTATGTTAAATCACAGAAACGTGATTTTGCGTTTATTCTTTCTGCTGCTGTTCAATAAACAAATTTTACAGGACTTCCTATTTTGGTAGAATTTTTAGAGTTCCAGAAGGTTGCGTTAGTTACATATTACTACAGATTGTTCTGTTTTTGACAGATTCTGTTTTACGTGTATTGTTTGCTTATTTTGATGAATCCATGGCTAGTAAAATAGTTTATAATCCTTAGAGAAGTTGGAATACAGTAGGTTTAACACCAATATAAATGAAGAATGAGTTCATTACAGTACCTTGAAGTTGTCTTTTGTTTTCTTTCTCTAACGGAGCTCACGAGATTTCTGTTGAGTTTTGTGTTGTGAAGTTTTCAAGTTTTGGGTGAATTCTTTTGATGGATTATGGAACAAGGAGTGGCAAGACCCTAAGCTTGGGGATGCCCATGGAACCCCCAAGATAATCCAAGGACACCAAAAAAGTCAAAGCTTGGGGATGGCCCAGAAGGCATCCCCTCTTTCGTCCACTTCCATCGGTAATTTACTTGGAGCTATATTTTTATTCACCACATGATATGTGTTTTGCTTGGAGCGTCTTGTATTATTTGTGTCTTTGCTTGTTAGTCTACCACAATCATCCGTACTGTACACACCTTTTGAGAGAGCCATACATGATTTGGAATTTGTTAGAATACTCTATGTGCTTCACGTATATCTTTTGAGCTTGATAGTTTTGCTCATAGTGCTTCACTTATATCTTTTGAGCGAGATAATTTTTTCTCTAGTGCTTCACTTATATCTTCTAGAGCACGGTGGTGGATTTGTTTTAAAGAAACTATTGATCTCTCATGCTTCACTTAGATTATTTTGAGAGTCGTTAATAGCATGGTAATTTGCTTAATGCCAATATACTTGGCGTTCAAGATATGTGAACCTTTCTTTTGAGTGCGTTGAATAGTAAGATAAGTTTGATGCTTGATAAATGTTTTGAGGTATGGAGGTGATAATATCAAAGTGATGCTAGTTGGGTGATTATGAATTTGAGAAATACTTGTGTTGAAGTTTGCAAGTCCCGTAGCATGCACGTATGGTTAAAGTTGTGTAAAATTTTTGAAACATGAAGTGTACCTGGCTTGTGCATCCTTATGAGTGGTGGTCGGGGACGAGCGATGGTCTTTTCCTACCAATGTATCCCCCTAGGAGCATGCGCGTAGTACTTGATTTTTGATGACTTCTAATTTTTTTGCAATAAGTATATGAGTTCTTTTGACTAATGTTGAGTCCATGGATTATAATCACTCTCACCTTTCCGCCTTTGCTAGCCTCTTCGGTACCGTGCATTGCCCTTTCTCACCTTGAGAGTTGGTGCAAACTTCGCCGGTGCATCCAAACCCCATGATACGATACACTCTATCACACATAAAACTCCTTATATCTTCCTCAAAACAGCCACCATACCTACCTATCATGGCATTTCAATAGCCATTCCGAGATATATTGCCATGCAACTTCCACCATCATCATCATGACATACATTACTTTTGTCATATTGCCATTGCATGATCATGTAGTTGACATCGTATTTGTGGCAAAACCACCATGCATTATTTTCCATACATGTCAATCTTGATTCATTGCACCATCCCGGTACACCGCTGGAGGCATTCATATAGAGTCATATCTTGTTCTAAGTTTCGAGTTGTAATCCTTATGTTGTAATCAATAGAAGTGTGATGATCATCATTATTAGAGTATTTCCCAAATAGAAAAAAGAAAAGAGAAAGGCCAAAAAAAGGAAAGGCCCAAAAAAAAGAAAAGAAAAGAAAAGAAAATGGCAATGCTACTATCTCTTTTTCCACACTTGTGCTTCAAAGTAGCACCTTGTTCTTCATGTAGTGAGTCTCATATATTGTGCTTCAAAGTAGCACCTTGTTCCTCATGTAGTGAGTCTCATAAGTTGTCTTTTTATACTAGTAGGAATTTTTCATTATAGAACTTGGCTTGTATATTCCTACGGCGGGCTTCCTCAAATGCCCTAGGTCTTCATGAGCAAGCAAGTTGGATGCACACCCACTAGTTTTCTTTTGTTGAGCATTCATAGCTCTAGTGCATCCATTGCATAGCAATCCCTACTCCTCATGTTGACATGAATTGATGGGCATCTCCATAGCCCGTTGATTAGCCTCGTTAACGTGAGACTTTCTCCTTTTTTGTCTTCTCCACACAAACCCCATCATCATATTCTATTCCACCCATAGTGCTATATCCATGGCTCACGCTCATGTATTGTGTGAAGGTTGAAAAAGTTTGAGATTATTTAAGTATGAAACAATTGCTTGGCTTGTCATAGGGGGTATAGAAGTTGGGAACATCTTTGTGTGAGGAAAATGAAGCATAGCCTAACTATATGATTTTGTAGGGATGAACTTTCTTTTGCCATGTTATTTTGAGAAGACATGATTGCTTTGATTAGTATGCTTGAAGTATTATTATTTTTGTGTCAATATGAACTTTTGTCTTGAATCTGTGAAAGATCTGAATATTCATATCACAATTAAGAAGATTTACATTGAAATTATGCCAAAGTATCACTCCGCATCAAAAATTCTTTTTTATCATATACCTATTCGAGGACGAGGACGAATTAAGCTTGGGGACGTCTGATACGTCTCCAACGTATCTATAATTTTTGATTGCTGCATGCTACTTTATCTACTGTTTTGGACTATATTGGGCTTTATTTTCCAC
This sequence comes from Triticum dicoccoides, assembly GCF_002162155.2. NCBI lineage: Eukaryota > Viridiplantae > Streptophyta > Magnoliopsida > Poales > Poaceae > Triticum > Triticum dicoccoides. The sequence goes on along the minus strand of NC_041385.1, from coordinate 320,615,299 downwards.
TTTTATATTATTTTTGGGACTACCCTATTAATCGGAGGCCCAGCCCAGAATTGTTGTTTTTTGCCTTTTTCAGTGTTTCGAAGAAACATAATATCAAACCGAGTCCAAACGGAATGAAACATTCGGGAACGTGATTTTCTGATCAAATAAGATCCAGGATACTTGGACCCTCCGTCAAGAAAGCCACGACCCAGTTACCAGCCATTTTTCTCATGAATGATGAGCGGAGTCCACTCATCGTGAGAATAACCCACCTAGCATGGATGATACTGACAACCCCTAGTCGCTACATGAGCGATTCAGGCATGCAAATTTAGAGTTTGGCACATGCAAATTTACTTGGAATGGCAGGTAAATACCGCATATAGGTAGGTATGGTGGACACTCATGGAAGAAACTTTTTTCAAGGTGAAAGGATCGATATAGTTGACAAGAGGGGGGGGTGAATAGGCAATTAATAATGTTTAGCTTTTCTTTACAAAATTAAACTTTGCATCAAAGTAGGTTGTATAAATATGCATCTAGGTGAGCAACCTATATGATGCCACAATAATAAGTACACAAGCAAGCAAGGGATACAGCACGAATAAGCTTGCACAAGTAAAGGCACGAGATAACCAAGAGTGGAGCCGACGGAGACGAAGATGTGTTACCAAAGTTCCTTCCTTTTGAGGGGAAGTACGTCTCCGTTAGAGCGGTGTGGAGGCACAATGCTCCCCAAGAAGCAACTAGGGCCACCATATTCTCCTCACGCCCTCACACAATGCGAGATGCCATGACTCCACTATTGGTGCCCTTGAAGGCGGCGACCAAACCTTTACAAACAAGGTTGGGGCTATCTCCACAACTTAATTGGAGGCTCCCAACGACACCACTAAGCTTCACCACAATGGACTATGGCTCCGCGTTGACCTCAACCGTCTAGGGTGCTCAAACACCCAAGAGTAACAAGATCCGCTAGGGATTAGTGGGGGGAATCAAATTTCTCTTGGTGGAAGTGTAGATCGGGGCCTTCTCAACCTATCCCGAGCAAATCAACAAGTTTGGTTGGCTAGGGAGAGAGATCGGGCGAAAATGGAGCTTGGAGCAACAATGGAGCTTTTGGGGGAAGAGGTCAGTCAACTTTGCGGAAGAAGACCCCCTTATATAGTGGGGGGGGGGGCACAATCCAACCGTTACCCTACAAGCAGCCCCACAGAGAGCGGTACTACTGCTGGGTTGGGCGGTACTACCACTGAGGCCAGCGGCACTACCGTCCCACCTAGCGGTACTGCCGCGCAAAGGAAGGGAGCGAGGTCCTGGACCCAGAGCAGTACTACCGCGGTGGTAAGGGCGGTAGTACTACTTAGGAGCGGTACTATCGCCTCTACTGCCGCAACTAGTGCCGCAGAACCCGATACGAGAAAAAGGGCCCTCGAGTCAAGGCGGTACTACGGTGGAGGGCTCCAAGCGGTACTATCGCTGAGGAGCGGTACTACTGCTTGTTGCACTCGGGCGGTAATACCGGTGTCGCCCGCGGTACTACCGCTGGGACCAAGCAAAGCACAAATGGAATGGAATGCGCCCTCCATTGAAGCGGAAAGGCTTAGAGGATGTGACAAGGATTTGAACGTGTGTATTCCACCCTAGCCTTACCAAAGCGGAACGCCTCTTGATACTATGGTGACTCCTACGAAACTAGTCCACCAACATGGAAATGAAAGAGCTGCCCCGTCTAGAATGACACTCCTAGGGAGGGAATCGTCTCGTGCCAAAGGATGAATCTCTGAAAAACTGAACGCACACGATTAGTCCGCAAAAGCATTGTCATCAATCACCAAAACACCTTAGGGATAGATATGCCCTTACAATATCTCCTTTTTGGTGGATTGATGACAATGCGGGATTTGCACAAACGGGAAAAGACATAGGACATAAGCAAACCCCACAACTCTTAAAACATCGACGGGCTCTCCCTAGATGTGTGCTTTCTAGATAAGTGCTTTGGACTGCACGACACACATACTAGGATCAACACTCCCCCTATATATTAGAGACCAACAACCTAAGCAGGATATATGAGAGTAGGGTATATAACAGGATAAGCATGCAACTCATCAGATACCAAAGTACTAGATAGACATAGATAATGATAATATAAAGAGAAGGTAGCATATGTCTCACACCATATGTTAGGAACTTAGGTCTCACTAGCACAAAAACAAACAAAGCAAATGGCGAGAAAACACAACGACACCACAAAGAGACACTGGCAACTCAACAAACGACACAAATCCCTAAACTCTCTTCCCCTTTGGCATTGAGACACCAAAAAGACAAAGAGTGCTGCTACAGCTCCAGGTGATAGCAAGCTAAGGATCTCGAACATCATATCCCAGCGGGATCGTTTGCACCGCCGTCATCGGTCGGAAACTACTAGCGTCTGAATCTGTCCACGGGCAGTGCTGCTGAATCCACTCCTCCTCTTCAGTTATCTGGCCCTCAGAACCACTATTAACGGTCGCACCCAACTGACGCATGAGCTCCTTGTGACGTCCCCTGGCCTTCTTCTCAGCCACATGAGTCATGTACTGACCATGAGACTCCATGCAAAAAATCTCCTTCATCTTTGAGCTTGAGCTTCTTTGCCCAAGAGGGCTTTGCTCCAGAAGGCTCATAGTCAGCGTCATCATCAGCCTCAGCCTCGTCCTCGGTCTCCATGGCAGCAGCAGAAGATGTACCCCCAGTTTTAGGGACCGGGGTGCCCCAGTTGTCCTTCTTCCTCAAATGCTTGATCTCATGAGAAATCAAATCTCCAGTTTCCAGCATGACCCTGGTATAGGAATGTTCCCAGGCCATCTCAATGAGTAACATGATGAACAGTCCATAGATCGGGCACTTGCACTCAGAGATAGCAGACAGAAGTTCAGACCACATAACATGAGAAATGTCCAGGGACTCGCCAGTGTTTGCTTCCTTCTCATGCTGGCAGAAGACAAGCATGTCCACGAGATAGGAGTGGACCATATCCAGATTCCCGATAAGAGGGAAGAGAGTCTCTCGGAAGACACGGTGAAGGATGTCCAGAAAGGTAGGCAACTCATAGGTTTCCTTCTTAGTGTCGGGGTGGATCTTCACCGAGCAGTAGGGCCAGAGGGCTTGCTTGTGAGTGGAGGTTGCATTGCGGTGAGTGAGGGAGTCCTGGATTAAGGGGTCCTCGGACAGCTGGACTATATACTTTGGCCGGACTATTGGATTATGAAGATACAAGATTGAAGACTTCGTCCCATGTCCGGATGGGACTCTCCTTTGCGTGGAAGGCAAGCTTGGATATTTGGATATCTAGATTTCCTTCTCTGTAACTGACTCTGTGTAACCCTAGCCCCCTCCAGTGTCTATATAAACTAGAGGGTTTAGTCCGTAGGACAACAACAATCATAATCACAGGCTAGCTTCTATGGTTAGCCTCTACGATCTCGTGGTAGATTAACTCCTGTAAAACTCATATCATCAAGATCAATCAAGCAGGAAGTAGGGTATTACCTCCATCGAGAGGGCCCAAACCTTGGTAAAACATCATGTCCCCTGCCTCTTGTTACCATTAGCCTTAGACGCACAGTTCGGGACCCCCTACCCGAGATCCTCCGGTTTTGACACCGACATTGGTGCTTTCATTGAGAGTTCCACTGTGTCGTCCCGATAAGGCTTGATGGCCCGCCTCATTGTCAAGGATAACATCACCTCTGGAGGATCCCTGGCTATAGGCCAAACTCTCTGGATGGGCGGTTTCGTCATGGCTGCCCGTTCGGCCGCCGCGCCAACGATGACATCTCAGGTCATCAAAAACAACCTTAGCGTCAGCCCGGAATTCACCAAGCAGATGGATCCAATGGAGCTCTCCTTCTTAAACGAGCTCTTGGATCGCATTGCTGCCCTGGGAGTCGTTATGGATTATGATCGGATCGGGCTTAAACCCGACCTAAGGGAGATTAACTCTCCGCCGGTCACCCATCAGATAGCGGTGGTGGAGGAAAAAAACGAATTCTTCCTCTATTTTAAGGATGAACTATGTCCGGATTGCCGAGCTCTCTAAGCCAGATACCCGTCTATGGGAGGACGTGGCCTAGGCTCCGAACTTAGAATCGGGTAGCGGGCCACAAATATTGGGCAATATCCTGAAGCCCGAGCTGCCAAGCTCAGGAGCTCCTTCGCCCCTGGGTTCTAGATTGGGTACGGACATGGACTTAATTCCACCCACCTACCCAGACGCAAGTGATCTTTCCCACATCAGACAAGAGCCCCAAGAGACAATACACCACTTCTGGGCCAGATTCCTCCTTGTAATGAGCAAGGTTAAGGACTGTCACGAGGAAGACGCAATCTCATTCTTTTGCAAAAATTGCATGGACAAGGGAATTCTTAATGCCATAAGTCACCGTGACATAGCACACTTTGCCGACCTGGCAGCCATAGTACAGAAGTACTGCGCAATAGAAAGCACCTAGAAGACCCAAACAGAATTCTGGGATCCTCCGCCCCTAACTAAACCCCTCGTCCAAACTAAAAGGGTGCGCTCTCGCAAGTCACCCAACCCAATTACAAAGAAGCCAAATCCCTCTATAGGGCATGGAACCATACTGGAGGGATGGCTCAATAGGCCATGCAAAATTCACAGCACACCGGACACCATACCAACACACAACCTTAGAGCATGTTGGATACTCCGGCAGGTGGCCAAGAGCGGCGAGGACCTTCTCATCGACAATACCGCAGAGCACCATCCCACAGAAAATAACAATACAGTACTGACTGTTTTCAGACTTTCGCCTCAAACAACAAGCGCAAGCGAGCGCTCCGCAGCCTCGCCGAAGTCTGCCACATCGCAACAATAAACCCGTGGAATGACACGGCCATAACCTTCAACGCCAGCGACGAACCTCAATTTCGAACAGTCCAAGCACCAGCCGCTTTGGTCCTTAGTCCAATCGTGGATGGATTTCGGCTTACTAAAGTGCTCATGGGCGGCGGTAGCGGATTAAACCTCATCTATGAGGAAACTCTTAACAAAATGGAAATTGATAAGAGCCGCATTGAGCAAAGCAGCACGACCTTCAGAGGAATTATCCCTAACCGGGAGGCGCGATGCGCAGGGAAAATCACACTGGATGTGGTATTCGGCACCCCGGAGAATTATAGGTCCGAAGAAATCACATTCCAAGTGGCCCTGTTTAGCAGTGGATACCACACCCTCTTGGGACAAGACGCATTCACAAGCTTCCAAGCTATACCCCATTATGGGTACATGAAGCTCAAGATGCCGGGGCCCAATGGAATCATCACTCTAGCCAATGATCCGGACATAGCACTCCGGGCCGAAAATAAAACTGTCGCACTAGCCCTGGAGGCATTATCAGAAGCCCTCGCGGCCGAAGAGTTAACTACGATGCGCTCTGCAGTAGATAGGGACGATGTGATACTCGATAAATGACCCAAGTCTACCACTTTTAAACCAGCAGAAGAAATAGTCAAATTCTAGGTCCACCCAACGGACCCCACAAAAACAACATCAATTGGGGCACAGCGGAACCCCACAATAGACGCCGCACTACAAGAGTTCTTGCGCGAGAATTGGGACATTTTCGCTTGGCATCCTTTAGGCATGCCAGGTATCCCACGCAGGCTGGCCAAACATAGCCTAAACATACTAAAGGGATACAAGCCCGTCAAGTAGACTCTTCGGCGCTTTTCAGAACCCAAGCAACAAGCCATGGGAGAAGAGCTAGCCAAGCTACTTGAAGCCGGTTTCATCAGAGAAATAAAACATCCGGACTGGCTAGCAAACCTGGTGATGGTACCAAAGAAGGACAAATCTTGGCGCCTCTGCGTTGATTTCAAAGACCTTAATAAGGCTTGGCCCAAGGATCCCTTCCCCCTCCCCCGCATCGATCAAATTATCGATGCTACTGCGGGACACGATTCATTGTGTTTTCTCGACGCATACTCCGGACACCATCAAATCAAGATGGCGGAATCCGATCAAGTCGCAACGACATTTGTCACTCCATACGGTCCCTTCTATTTTAACACCATGCCTTTCGGGCTCAAATATGCCGGTGCAACCTATCAACGCATGATTCAGACATGCCTGGATACACAAATTGGCAAAACAATGGAGGCTTACATAGACGATGTGGTCATTAAAACTAGACACGTCGAATGATTAATAGACGACTTGAGTCTTACGTTCGACAATCTTCGAACATACGACATCAAGCTCAACTCAGAAAAATGTGTTTTTGGCATACCAGCCCGAAAACTCTTGGGCTTTATTGTCTCCAATAGAGGAATCGAAGCAAATCCGACTAAAATCCAAGCTCTATCACAGTTGGCTACCCCAACAGACTTCAAGCAAATCTAGAAACTAACTGGATGCGTGGCCTCCCTAAGCCGCTTTATATCCAGATTAGGAGAAAAGGCGCTACCTCTTTACCGCGTTCTGCGATGCACCGAACACTTCGAGTGGACGGATGCGGCTATGGCTGGGCTGGAGGAAATAAAAGCCCTCTTAACCACTAATCCAATTATGGCACCGCCAAATGTTGGCGAACCCATGCTCCTATACATAGCCGCAACACACCAGGTTGTAAGCGTAGTGCTCGTTGTCGAACGAGAGAAAGATGGACATAAATTCCCATTACAAAAGCCCGTATACTACGTATCCACTGTCCTCACTCCATGCAAGTCATGGTACCCACATTATCAAAATATAGCATACGCGGTCTTCATGGCATCCCGAAAACTACGACACTACTTTCAAGAGTGTTCAATCACAATGGCCTCCGAAGTACCACTCAGTGACATAATAAATAACCGCGACGCCATGGGCCGGATTGCAAAATGGGCTACCGAGCTCCTCCCGTTCGACATAACATACAAGCTACGATGGGCCATTAAGTCGCAGGTACTGGTTGACTTCGTCGCCGAATGGACGGAAGCCGAACTCCATAAAGAGTACGGCGCGTACTCCAATTGGATCATGCACTTTGACGGCTCTAAGATGCTAGCCGGTCTAGGGGCTGGCATCGTCCTGACATCCCCCACTGGAGATACAGTCCAATACGTACTCCAAATACTTTACATGGATTCCAACAATGCAGCCGAGTATGAGGCATTGCTGCACGGTCTTCGGATGGCGGTCTCCATGGGCAGTCAACGTCTAGAAGTACGTGGGGACTCAAATCTTGCAATATCTCAAATAAATGGAGACTATGACGCCAAGGACCCGAAAATGGCGGCCTACCATAATGCCGTTCTCAAAATGTCAGCTCGATTCGAGGGGCTCGAATTCCACCATGTGGTTCGAGAAAACAATCAAGCGGCGGATATCCTAGCCCGCATCGGCGCTAAATGTGACCCCGTCCCACAAAATATTTTTTTGGACAGGTTGTTCAAGCCATCCGTGGTATGGGAAGGGGAGTCCGGCAATACTAGCCCGGATCCGCACACAACCCTAGACACTGAACAATCCGACATCATCGGAGGCTCCGCCACCGAAATCACACCTTCGGCCCACATGATTATGGCGGTCATCGCTCCGTGGACGGAACCCTTCCTAGCTTACTTAAATAGGCAGGAACTCCCGGAGTAACAAAATGAGGCACGTTGCATTGTGCGGCGCTCTAAAGCCTACAAAGTCCATGAGGGAGAGCTTTATAAGAAAAGCGCGACAGGAGTGCTCCAAAGGTGCATTTTTGAAGAGGAAGGGCGGCAGCTCTTGGCCGAAATTCATGCCAAACAAGGCGGCCACCATGCCACAGCCCGGGCGCTCGCGAGCAAGGCCTTTCGTACAGGTTTCTACTGGCCGACAACCCAGGAAGACGCACAAAATCTTGTCCAACACTATGTCGGTTGCCAGCTTTTTGCAAATCAAAGCCATATGCCGCCCACCGCTCTCCATACAATCCTCATAACTTGGCCCGTCATGGTCTGGGGGCTCGATATGGTTGGACCCCTTAAAGGAGGAAGCCATAGGAAGAAATAATTGTTGGTCGTGGTCGATAAATTCACCAAATGGATAGAAGCCAAACCAGTTAAAACGGCCGAATCCGTACCAGTGATAGACTTTATATCCGGGGTCATACACGGCTACGGTGTCCCCCACAGCATCATCACCGATAACGGCTCAAACATTACAGCCGATGAGGTGAAAACCTGGTGCAGCAAATTGGCCATAAAACTTGATTACGCCTCCGTCTATCACCCCCAAACAAACGGTCAAGTCGAATGAGCGAACGGTCTTATTATGAGTGGCATTAAACCCAGACTATCGCGATCCTTGAAGGAATCAGATATGCACTGGGTCGAGGATCTTGACTCTGTATTATGGGGGTTGTGGACCACGCCAAATCGCACAACTGGATACACACCATTTTTTATGGTGTACGACGCACAGGCAGTACCACCCTGCGATATCATCCATGATTCAGCTAGAGTGCGCATGTATGAAGAGAGAGAAGCCGAGCTGGATTGGCAAGATAGCTTAGATGCCCTGGAGGAGGAGCGTGACATCACAAAGGCCCGTTCCGCATTCCATCAACAGCAGGCTAGAAGGTATCAAAGCAGAGAAGTGCGGGCCAAAACTTATAACATTGGCGAACTCGTTCTACGCCTACCAGAGAAGAAAAAAGACGAGCTCAAGCCCAAATGGGAGGGCCCCTTCATCATTGAGAAAGTTCTCACTCGAGGTGCATATCGTCTGCGTGATGCATCAGACAATCGACTCGAGCCGAACCCATGGTACGCGGCCAGACTCCGAAGATTCTACGCCTAGTGCCGAACTCCGTGTTTGTCTCCTTACCTCAGTCTCCCTTTTTAAATTATATCAACTATCTCTGCCTTTTACATTTGTAGGCTTAAAAGCTTCAAGTATGCTTTGACCGCACACACTAGACGTGCTATGCACACTCAATTTACCTGGGGGCTTCTTACACAGAAGCTTAATTGTCTTCTGGGCTTTATGCCCACCACATATGCGTCACTTCTCCGTATGTGCCTTTTTTCACCACTATATGCATCAATATGACTTAAGTTTTGGCCAAACTGGGTTGCCTGGCTCTTGTGTTATGCCCTACGTTCCCGTTAATTCAGCTAGGGCACAAGGGGAGCACCTCTGCGATTGTTACTGCCAGGTTAGCCGGATGTGTACCTCAGACTGGGTGAAGCCAAAAGCTAGCGTTCTTAAGGGAATTTTTGGTCAGTGAACAAAATATGTATTTTACCTATTACGAAACATGCCCCCAGATGCTTATATCCTGCGTAAATTCTCGCAGTTCGGACATGTACCTTGATGCATGCACACCAAGTGAAAGGAACCCTTAACGGAACTATTCTCCCTAGAAGATGTTTCTTACTACCCATGTAATATAACATAACTAGTTGGGTACTTGTCTTTTTAAGTACTTATGACCCCTACGCCTCGTTTCCACGCATGCCCCGGTTTTCACGTTACCGAGCGGGTATTCGGATACACTCCGGACTGTCGGGTCCAGAGATTGAAGCGAAAAGGTCGGCCAAGACAAATGATTTACAATCTGGCTAGGGAAAAAATATGTCCTTCGAAGTACAATGTCACTTAGACTGATTAAATTCTTCTTCTATGCCATCCAACAGGCTGTCTAGCCTACAGTCTTGTTGGGAATACTTAGCGGCTAATGCTACTTGGTCATACACCAGATGTACAGGGATCTCCTTCCCATCTGACCCTACAGGTCCGACCTCGGCCATGTGGTTCGGGTCAGCCTTGGTGTACCGCGTCTTCACCATGGCCCAGGCTTCCCTTGCGCCTTGTCGGCATGCCGATATCTTCCACAATCGAAAGCGCTGCCGCTCTCCCTTGAGCATCTCCACAAGCTCCTACATGCCTCCTGGCAGGGAGGCGGATGGCCACAAGGCTTGGGCAATGCCCCCCATCACCTGCCAAACTTGTTCGTGCAGTTGTGAGAGCTCCGGCAGAAGATCGCTTGCAGATCCGGGCATCTCCTCCTTGGGATGGCCTTTTAGCATGCCTACAGATATAATTCTGTTAGCGCGCTTCTTTGTCGAACTTTATAGTGGTTCGTCAGAGCACTTACTGAATATGTTTCGCCGTAGCTTCTTATTCTCCTTTACGGAGTCAGCAAGCTGGGCCCAAACATCCTTTAATTCGACGTCCATTCGGACGTTCGTGTCCTGGAGAGTATTTTTCTCCTTTATAACCTTTGTAAGCACACGCTGGCCAGCCTTCAGCTGTTGCCGAACATGTTGCTCATCCTCTGGTACGATCTTCGGATTGCCTCTGGGATTTACTGCAGATTCTATTGTTAGAATCGCACTCATGCCGAATACTTAACTGGTACCTGCCATGATATTATTTTAATTTAAAACGAATATTACTAGATGGGGCCTTCGTAGACTCCTCCATCACGGCAATTGTGTCCCGCAGTTGGGCCTTGCACTCCTCCAGCTCTTTGTATAGCTGGGTATTCTTCTCTGTCAGAACCTATGCACACGAGGATCCTTAAATCAGTTGTGCCAACTGTTTCAAGTCTCAGGGGCTACTGATATACATACTTATCAAATTTTCTTACCCGTATATCCTTTACGTACTGGTCCGTGGACCTGGCGAGGTCACCTTGAGCAGCCCAGAGGTACGCGTCCCCTGAGTTGAAGGCATCGAACACCTCTTCAGAGAAATTAGGGTCGCATAGTGCGGCTCGACGGCGCCTATGATTTATGGCGCTCTCCACTTCAGAGTTTGTAGCGGAAAATCTATCCTCATCCTCTGTAGAAGGATCGTCCGCGTTGACCATCGCCCTTGAGTCCGGCCTCGAAGTCCGGCTGGTGGAAGCGTGACCGGCAGGCTCTCCAGATACAGTCCGGCGAATGCTCTTTCTATCGGAAGGCAGTGGACATCGTTATATTTTAACGATGATAAATTCGTGGCAGGTTTTTAAACATACCTTTGCAACGGCGTCTCGGTCCTGACTGCCTTCCTTTTAAGCCTACCCGACTTCGGTGCCCCTCGTTGGCGAGTCACTGCGGGTTCAGCTTGGCGCCCTGATGGCCTTCCCTATGAGACACAATACATGTGCGGTGGGTGAAGTGTAAAGAGGGAATCCTTTTTGGAAGTTGGGACTCTGGCTTTACTTACCTGGGATACAGGGAGTAGGCCATGATAATCGGCTATGATGGCCACCATCACACCATCGCAGCTCAACTGGTAAAAGGTCCTGTCAACAAGCTCCACAAATGTGTTCGGATCTTCTTCGAGTCCGGGATCGAGAGACCGGTTAGGGTCCTCTGGCTGTGGAGATGGGCTGTAAACATCCTTCATAGCCCTTTGCAGTTCCTGCTATGAATTGACGAATTAAACATCTGTGCTAAAAATGTGGGAAAGACTGGAATAAAAGATGGCGACTCACCCAGCTTGGGGGATTGTACATGGAGAATCCATCCCGTGGCTTGATATGGATGGACTCCTCCTCTTCTCCTTTGTATAAATCAGACAGCATCTTCGCCAGAGCGGCAGGGGAGTCTGGACCTTTACGGCCGCAGCGGGTGGCATCGTCTTCTCTATTGAAGTGCCACATGGGTTTTCCCTGATATTGAAGTGGCTGCACTCCCCGCATTATACCTATGTACATGACTTCAATAATTGTCAGTCCTGATTTGGCCAACGTATTTATCCTGTCCATCAGGAAAAGGATCTCTCTGTTATCTTCCTCCTGGGGGCTCCTGGGGCACCGGCTGTGGCGTTTCTTCAACGGGGAATTTACAAACTCGGGAAGGCCCTTCCGAACAGGGTCCCGAAGAGGGATGTCCTCCATGTAGAACCATTCCGAGGGCCAGTCCTCAGCTGTCTTGTTCGGAGTGCCGGATAGATATCCGGTTCCGGCGATGCGCCATATTTCGGCTTCGTCCACTTGATATACCGACCCCTCCTGAGTACGGGGTACGAGGCAGAATAGCCTCTTCCACAGCTCAAAATGAGCTTCACGGCCCAGAAAAAGCTAGCAGAAGGCAACGTAGCCTGCGATATGCAGTATGGAGGCTGGGGTAAAGTTATGCAGCTGGAGGCCGTAGAACTGTAGGAGCCCGCGGAGGAAAGGATGGATTGGAAATCCGAGCCCCCAGTACAAAAAATACACTTCCGTGATGATACGTGTTTGTCACAGTAGGTCGCATTTTTTGTCATGCATGTACATCCATGATGATTTTATGACAGAATCAAGATAGTCATACCTGTGCTGTCGTAGAAGTGTTCCATGACATTACCAAAATTATCATCACGGAAGTGTCCACTTCCATGACGATAAATCGCGCGTCACAGAAGTGCTTTCGTCAAGGGTGACCGACACGTGGCATCCACCGTAACGGAACGCCGTTAAGCTATCGGGTCGGTTTTTGGATCCGATAACCCGTTAACAGCCCCAACCAATGGGGATTTTCCACGTGTAAAATCATCATTGGCTGGAGGAAACACGTGTCGGCTCATCGTTGGGACAGATGTCATCCACTCATTGGACAGAAGGCGCCTATGATACGTCGACACGTGGCACGGCCCAACAGAGGCCCATTCCTGTGAAAAGGCCGGCCCGTTTGACTTGGTCAAAAGGTGGCAGGCCGGCCCATGGAAAGCCTGTTAACGGCATGTTCGCATATAGCCCACTACTAGGAAAAGGGCTATATATAGGATTGATACTAATGGCGCACCAGGTAAGGAGTGTGCCACTACTATATACTAATGGCGCACCGGTTGGAGGTGCGCCATTAGTAAGGAAGACACTAATGGCGCACCAGGCACACGGTGCGCCACTAGTATTGATTTTTTTTCATTTTTCCATACATTCTAATGGCGCATGACGCCAAAGTGCGCCATTACTAGTTCTAACAAGTAATGGCGCACCTTGTAAACAGTGCGCCATTAGTATATATATATTTTTTTTTACTTTTTTGCAAAACTGCTAATGGCGCACCGTGTATATTTTCATGGACACTTTTTGATCTCGATCTCGATCCCACCCGCACCCTCCCCCTCTAGCTCCACCGCCGCCAACGACCCACCGCAACTCTCCCCCGCTTCACC
>NC_041385.1:320601105-320601814 GCF_002162155.2 Triticum dicoccoides | reverse complement strand
CCAATGGGCACCCCCCGCACCCTCCCCCCGCTCCACCGCCGATGCCAATGATATTTTCAAGTAACAAATTTGAACATATTTTTTAAAAAATTATTACTGTTTTTATAAAAAAATATTACTGTTATGATTTAAACAAGTTTGAACATATTTAAACACAAATAAATATCAAACAGGATTTAAAATGCATAAAAAATATTGGGGAGCCTGGGAATCGAACCCAGGACCCCCTGATGTGTGTGTTGCATACTGACCAGTCGGGCTAGTGGGCGGGTTCTATTGTAGATAGGGTTAGGTGGTATATAAGACAAGTCGGGCTAGATTAAATTACTTATGGCGCACCCTTCTGTGGTGCGCCATTGATATGGATGTACTTATGGCGCACCCCCGGGTGGTGCGCCATTGCTAAGCCTCCCCCACAGTAAAATCCCCAATCCCCAATCCACACTTTAATCCCTCCCCGCCTCATCTCACCCGCCGTCCCCGGCCGTGCACCCGACCACCCTCCACCGCCGACTACCTCCCTCACCGTCCCCCCTCCGCCCGCGCCCGCGCCCTCGCCCTCGCCCTCCACCCGCGGCCCCGCCTGCATCCCCCTCCCTCCCAAGCGCGACAGCTAGGGTTCCTAGCCGCCACCACTGCTGCCGGCCCACCGCCGCGGGCGCGCCCAGCCGGCCAAACCCTCCGCTGCCCCGCCTCCGGTACAGGCCCC